>NC_051263.2:14764405-14794956 GCF_015237465.2 Chelonia mydas | reverse complement strand
TTGTGTCTGGACTACCGTGTAGTCTGAAGGGGCCTCTGGCCATGGGCCCCACCAACTGGGGGGCTCCCACAGGCCGGAACTCCAGCCCTACCACCCTGCTCCTCCTCTGTGGTAGGGTGAGGATATTCCCCCTGCCCTCCCTTGTCGAGCTGCCCCGCTGAGCCCCTCTCCTTCCTCCTTTCCTCCAGCATAGGGCTGCCCCCCCCTCCTCCGGAGCCCCTTCCCTTCCCCTCTCCTTCTTATGTGGCGCTGCCCTCCTGAGTCCCTCTCCCCCCCACATTGTACACCTGGGTACAGTGAAAGACCCAGAGGTCAAGTGAATTGCTTTACAAGTGAATTGCGAAAATTGACTGGTCAGGAGTGTCAAGCAGCTGGAGGCAGGATTAGGAGAGGGGCTAAAGGGCAAAATCAGGGCTGGGGGGAGGAGCAGGAGTTAAGCTTGTGGTGAGGTGCTGGCAGAGGGCAAAACCTGGCACAGGCAGGGGCAGAGGGGGTAACCGTTCAGTTACCCCAGTGGAACTGAGACACCAGAGTTTACAAAAGGGGGGGCAGAGGGGCTTTTTTATTTCCCCTCCCACAGACAGCACCTTTCAGCATGGGCTTCCCAGGGCTGGGTTCTTAAAGGCACAGGCATCCCAATCCCGAGTCAATGCAACTTCTCTTTGTCTGATCTAACCTACTGGGGCTATGTCTACACTACAAAGTTCAAAGCGCTGCCATGGGAGCCAATGCTCCTGGTAATCCACCTCGACGAGGGGATTAGCTCCGAGCACTGGGAGCCGAGCCTGTCCACACTAGCGCTTTAAAGTGCTCAAACTTGCTGCATTCGGGGGATGGGAGGGGTGATTTTTCACACCCCTGAGCCAGCAGGTTAAAGCACTTTAACTTGCCAGTGCAGATAATCCCTGAGACTTAATTCCATGAAACATTTTACATATATCCCCTCAGAAACAAAGAATCCGTTATCACTGTATCTGAATGCAGAGTCTCCTAGCAGTTTCCCAAGTTGTCTAATCTGCAGCTGTGATTCCCTGAATTCCCTGAATTTTTAACTCTAATTTTTTCTTCTTATTTTTAGAGCAGATGTTTTATCTGTTGGATCATCTGACTTCCAGTCTGACTGAATTTCTGGCCTAGTGTCAAAACTTTGTTTTGATTCAAACCACCAATGGGGATTGCATTTTTGCAACTGTTATTTTGCCTCTCAATCCAGCCCTTAGTGTTTTTCCGCATGCCATTCCTTTTGCATACCACTTGATTCTCAAATATTCAATAAAGGCAGTATTCTATCTCCTATAATGTCTTTCTCCCTGGAAAAAATCTATTGTAATTTTTGCTGAAAATTAGAACTGCCGTTGTGGGTCAGACCAATAGTCCGCCAAATCTAGTATCCTGTCTTGTGACAGCGGCCAATGCCAGGTGCTTCTAAGGGAATGATCAGACCAGGCAATGACTCAGTGAACCATCCCATTGTCCACTCCCAGCATCTGGCTGTCCAAGGATGGTTTAGGGACATGCAGAACATGGGCCTGCATTCCTGATTATCTTGGCTAATAGCCGACGTACTTATCCTGAGGGACTGATCTAATTCTTTGTTCAACCCATTCATAGCTTTGCCTTTCAAATATAATGACCACACATCTATAACCCCAAGAGACCTTGACAACCACAAGAAGTCTAAAACCATGAATTATACACCCTGAAGTCAAGACATTTTAATAAATAAATGATATCTTTTATTTATGTGCCTCTTTGTTCCTGAGCCTGTAGGGTGCAGTAAGGCCAGTTCCAATGCCTTGAGCCTAAACACCTGAATGAATCTTAGTCTACCCTCATACTGTTCCTGTTACTTCTCCCAAACATTTCAGATACCTAAGGCCATATCTATACTTTAAGTGAATGTTAACTCAAGTTATGTCAACACAGAGTCACTACGGTTACTATGTCACTTGTGTGAATGTTCCTCGATTCCTTGTCTCAGCGGTCAGGATACTCACCAGAAGCACTTGTACAGATTCAGAGTGAGGTGCACCATAAATAGATATCCCACTGTCCACCCACTGTATTTTGGGAAGCTTTGGTTTGGCAGTGTCAGGCCCGTCTGTAAAGGCCTTTACTCTAATTTAGGTGTATTCTTATCACTCAGCTAGTTCTAGAGGTATAAAAGAAAGAATCAGAATCACTGTCTGCCGGAGTAAGGTCCTTCTCTTACCATGACAGTCTGAGCCCTGTTCTTAGGCTAAGGCCTTTGGCTAAGCAGCAGAGGCAGCCATAAGCTGGGAAGTGAACGGTCACATCCTCACATTCCAAACTAGTCACATTGAAATAAGGTGCTATTGGGCTGTTAGGAATACAATCCTGTCCTGATAATGCCTATCGCCTCCAGAGAAAGGGAAGTGCCTAGAAGATGTAAAAGGAAACTTAGTCTGATAGCATCCTGTCTGGCAAGAACTCACTTATCAATGGATGTAGTTGTGAAATCCTCACTTCTGTATTGTTTTGTCATTATAGTTCCCACTTTGCTATTGTTTATTTGCATGGTCTCTGTTTGGTTCTGTGATTGTTTCTGTCTGCTATATAATTAATTTTGCTGGGTGTAAACTAATTAAGGTGGAATCATTGCAGCACAAAGCATGGCAGCAAATGGTTCTGGGTTTTGGTCACATTCATGCAACATTCGGTCTTTATCTTTCTGTGTCAGCCGCAGGAGAGTGATATCATTCATGGTCACCTGGTTGAAATAGGGGAATTTTTGTAAGGGAACAGTAATCTCCTCTGTTTGGTGATCCCTGGCACATTAAACCCCAGTCATGCTAGGCTGTTTGCACTTGGCTAAAAGGGATCATCCCGGAAAATAGCCATGCGACCTTGTACCTAAAGCACATGTGCTATCTGTTGTGAATTGCTTGATTCACTGTGAAAAATTCTCCCTTTTGTTCTCAGAAATGTATCGTCTTAAATTCTACTCTCCCTTTTTCCACCCTGCAGGTGCAAATGTTTCTATGCTCCCCATATCAACTCCGTCCATGAGGTTATCGCAGATTAGAAGGGGAAAAAACCACACTCGCGATGACACGTTTTCAGAGCTCATGTAGCCCTCCTGCACTGATAGGGCACAGCTGAATGCATGGAGGCATTTGATGGCAGAGGCCAGGAAAACATACAGTGAGTGTGATTGGAACATGCAGGAGGAGATGCTGGTGCTAATGGGAGAGAAAACGGACATGATGAGGCGTCTGATGGAGCTGCAGGAAAGGCAACTAGAGTACAGACCCCCACTGCATCCATTGTGTAACCGCCTACCCTCCTCCCCGAGTTCCATATCCTCCTCACCCAGATGTCCAAGAACGCTGAGGGGGGAGGCTCCAGGCACCCATCCACTCAACTCCAGGGGATGGCCCAAGCAACAGAAGGCTGTCATTCAAACAGCTTTGATTTGTAGTGTGACTACAATATGCAATGTGGCCTTGTCCTTCCCTCCTCCCCCACCCCATCCAGGCTAGGTTTTACTAGTTAGTGTTGTCAGTGATCTCAATTTTTTTTTAATAAATAAAGAATGAATGGATTCAAAACAATATGGGCTTTGTTTCCTGTGCCACCTGTGGTCGAAGAGGGGAGGGGGATTGGCTTACAGGGAAGTACATTCACCAAAGGGGGTGGCTTTGAATCAAGGACAAACACACAGAACTGTCACACCATAGCCTGGACAGTCATGAAACTGTTTTTCAAAGCCTCTCTGATGTGCAGCGCGCCTTGCTGTGCTTTTCTAATTACCCTGGTGTCTGGCTGTTCAAAATTGGCTGCCAGGTGATTTGCCTCAACCTCCCACCCTGCCATAAACATCTCCCCCTTACTCTCACAGATATTATGGAGCACACAGCAAGCAGCAATAACAATGGGAATTTATTAGTCTCTAAGGTGCCACAAGTACTCCTTTTCTTTTTGCGAATACAGACTAACATGGCTGCTACTCTGAAACCAATGGGAATATTGGTTTTGCTGAGGTCTAATCTACTCAGCAAACAGCGCCAGCACCCTTTTAAACATCCAAAGGCACATTCTACCACCATTCTGCACTTGCTCAGCCTATAGTTGAACTGCTCCTTACTGCTGTCCAGACTGCCTGTGCATGGCTTCATGAGCCATGGGAGCAAGGGGTAGGCTGGGTCCCCAAGGATAACTACTGGCATTTCAACATTCCCAATGGTAATTTTCTGGTCTGGGAAGAAAGTCCCTTCTTGCAGCTTTCCGAACAGCCTGGAGTTCCTAAAGATGCGAGTGTCATGCACCTTTCCCAACCCCCCATGTTGATGTTGGTGAAACGGCCCTCGTGATCCACCAGTGCTTGCAACACCATTGAGAAGTACCCCTTGCGGTTTATGTGCTGTTTGGCAAGGTGGTCTGGTACCAAGATAGGGATATGTGTTCTGTTTATCGCCCCACCATAGTTAGGGAACCCCATTGCAGCAAAGCCATCCACTATGACCTGCACATTTCCCAGAGTCACTACCCTTGTTAGAAGAAGGTTATTGATTGCTGGCTACTTGGATCACAGCAGCCCCCACAGGAGATTTGCCCACTCCGAATTGATTCTTGACTGACCGGTAGCAGTCAGGCATTGCAAGCTTCCACAGGGCTATTGCCACTCGCTTCTCAACTGTCAGGGCAGGTCTCATCTTGGTATTCCTGTGCTTCAGGGCGGGGGAAAGCAACTCACAAAGTTCCATGAAAGTGGCCTTATGTAAGCGAAAGTGTCGCAGCCACTGGGAATCATCCCATAGCTTCAACATTGTGCGGTCTCACCAGTCTGTGCTTGTTTGCCGGGCCCAGAATCAGCATTCCACTGTATCAACCAGCCCCATTGCCACCATGATGTCCCAATTGCCACATCCCGTGCTTTCAGGAAAGTCTGTGTCCATGTCCTCCTCACAGTCGTCCTCATGCTGTCAGAACCTAGCCAGGCTCTGTACATACTGCAGGATAATGCACGAGGTGTTTACAATGCTCACAAAAGCAGCGTGCAGCTGAGCGGGGTCCATGCTTGCCGTGCTATGGCGTCTGCACGGATACCCCAGGAAAAAAGGCACAAAATGATTGTTTGCCATTGCTTTCAAGGAGGGAGGGAGGGAGACTGACGACATGTACCAAAACCACCTGCACCAATGTTTCTGCACCATCAGGCATTGGGAGCTTAACCCAGAATTCCAATGGGCAGTGAGGACTGTGGGATAGCTACCCACAGTGCACCACTCCGTGAGTCGATGCTAGCCACGGTATTGAGGATGCACTCTGCCGACCTACTGCGCTTAGTGGGGACACACACGATTGACTGTATAAAATCGCTTACTAAAGATCGACTTCTATAAAATTGACCTAATTTCATAGTGTAGACATGTCCTGATTATTATATGCATTGATATTTGATGGTTGCAATTTTGTGAATGTTAACAGCGTGTAATGTTCTGTTCTGTGATCAATACTCAGTGAAATCTTTTGAGGAAAAAATTGCACAGGTATTGGCCTATAAAAGGACTAACACATATCCAGAAGGAATGAATAAAGCAGGCAGACTCAACCTGCGTCAATTTGCTGCCAAATTTTCCTTGGAAGGTAAGCAATTATTTTTCTTCAGTGGAAATCTTCAGCATATACATGATGTTCCTCATATCCCAACACAGGGTTTACTTGAAGTGTTAAATTTACCTTAACTGGGACCAGGATTAGGATCACTAGTTTTCTTCACATTTCCGAGAAAATCTCCTTTGCCTACTGCAGCCTCCTCAGTCCCACTTCTGTATTGGGAAACAAACCCTGCAGCAATCCTTGTTCTGGTTCAACACCCTGTGCAATTTATTTATAATTGAGTCCCACTATGGTTGCCAGCTGTCCACACCAGTTGAAAAGGGACTCTAGCTGCTCCAGTCAGCAATGTTGCCCAGGCTGGTAAAAGGCCAGTCGGTGGTGCAGTAGGGCTAAGGCAGACTCCAAGCCTTCTGTGGCTCTGCGCACCTCTCGGAAGTAGTGCCATGTCCCCGCCCCCAGCTCCAAGGCTCACGGGCAGCCACGTGGCTCTGTGCTCTGCTCTTTCCCTTCAGCAGTCACCAACTCCAGTGTTCCCATTGGCCGGGAACTGTGACCAATGGGAGCTGCAGTGGAGGCGCCTGTGGATGGGGCAGTGCACAGAGCCATCTGGATGCACTTCCGAGTAGGAGCTGGAGGGGGACGTGCCGCTGCTTCCAGGAGGCTCCTGAGGTAAGCGCCACCCAGAGCCTGCACCCCTCACTCCCTTCCATACCCAACCCCCAGCCCCCCCTGATCCTCCTCCTGTCCTCCAAACCCCTTGGCTCCAGCCCAGAGCACCCTCCTGTACACCAAGCCCCTCATCTCCAGCCCCCCTGAGCCTGCACCCCCCAGACATCTCACTCTCTGCCCCAGCATGGAGACCTCTACTGCACCCTGAACCCCTCATTTCTGGCATGACTCTGGAACCCACATGCCTAGCCCAGAGCCCACACCCCCTCCTGCACACCAACCCTCTGAGCCTACCCAGTGAAAAGAGTGAGTGATGGTGGGGGAGTGGGAGCCACAGCGGGAGCGGGGGATGTAGTGAGAACTGGGAGGGGCCTTGGCAAAGGGGCCCAGCAGGGGTGAGGCCTCAGAGCAGGGGCAGAGCGGGGCAAGAGTGTTTGGTTTTGTGTGAGTAGAAAGTTGGCCACCCTAGTCCCACCATCTTCACAGCATACCTAACACTTTTACAAGCAAGGGGAGCAATCTCTCGCTCCCTCTCACTGCCTGCTTTCCCCCCTTTTCACCTCCTTCCTGGGCCTATTTGTGAGCCCTGGCAAAGGGCTTAGACCTTCTGCCCTGCCCCACCCACAAACTAGGCACAGGGCTGCCTCCTCAACTCCAAACTGCTATGCCTGATTGGAGGGGCTGTGAACAGAGTGCCGACTCAGGGTGTCTTACCTCGCACTCTGTTGCACCAATATGTGTCGGCACTATAACGATGTATTTCTCAGATACATGACAAAAGAGT
Source organism: Chelonia mydas (assembly GCF_015237465.2). Lineage (NCBI taxonomy): Eukaryota > Metazoa > Chordata > Testudines > Cheloniidae > Chelonia > Chelonia mydas. Next base: position 14,787,920 of record NC_051263.2, on the reverse strand, counting down.
GTGAACTATAAATATTAGCAAAAAAGCCTAATTTTTATCTTTATTTCTCAAGTATGTTATCCAGTGTCTCCTACAAACAACAGCCCATAAATGTTCATTGAGCAATGACTTGCAGTTTAAATTTTTTATTTAACATCTACTCGTAGTCATATATTGAAATCGCCCCACCCACCGATTATCACAGGCAGGATGACCCATAATGTATTCAGATCTCTTGTATATGCATATGCCTTATAATGAATCTATGACTTTGAAAATATCTGATAATTGCTTAAGTGCAGCAGGTGATGTCATCATCACATCTCTATCTTCTCTGATTATCTTCTCTGATTATGAGATTAATCTTCTCTGATTATCAGAGGGGACACTTTTCCATTCTGCCAAAGGAAGAAAGGTCATCGTGGTGCACACCATGAAACAAGCCCTACAGCTCTTTGAACAGGATCATGACAGTCCACGGGGTGGACATCAAGGAATAGTTAAAACAACAATGGCCATGAGCGCAAGATACTATTAGCCTGGGATGACAAAAGATATTGCCAATTGGGTCTGTACTGGAATAAAACTAAATCCTGGAAAATTTACTTTATATTTTACATACAAATTTCACATTTACATTGTAAAGAACAGTAATTAGATATTTGCTGCAAAATGTACAATCCCTTCCCTTGCAATAATACTGTCATACAAGAAATTTAATGTATCCTATTATTCTGTCCACACTAAGTAGGTTTTGTGATGTCTGCATTGCCAGAAAGCAGGAAGTGAAATAAATCTGGATACCACCTTGAAAAGCATAAAGGTGAGTTTTGGACTCTGACAAATCCACAGACTTTCTTCAGAATTTCCTTTTCCCTTCCTTCCAGGGTCAAAGCATTATGACTGTTCTTAATGTGGATTGCTTATACATTATAGCAGTGAGGCCTCTAATTGCCAACGAGTGCAATGCATGTGAGTGGCACAACAGAGTGCAACGAGCTGTATTGCTCCTTGCACTGCCAGATTTCCAGATTTATTATTGTATCATTTTTCTCACAAGTTTTCCTGTATTATTTTTTTTTTACTTCCTTTGGTTTATTTCTTTTTATTCTGAATTGTTTTGATAGTGAATTGTTATGAGAGTGTGGTGTGGAACCCACATCACAGTGTTGAGTATGCTTACTACTTATGGGCTTATTGAGAATATGAAATACTAGAAATCCAAAGTATGACTCCAACCGGTTCCCTTGCATACAGGTCAGCCAGCCCTTTGAATTGGTGGGAATGGATTTAATGGATCCATTATCGGCAACAAAGGAGGGATACCAGTATACAATGACAGCCACAGACTGGTATCTTACAAGATGGGTTCATGCATTTCCACTTCAAAATAAGTCAGCCTCTGGGGTGGCAAAGAAAATGTATATGGATGTCCACAGCGTATACTGACAGATTGTGGGTCAGAATGCAGTAATGAGGTAAATACGTATTTCTGAGGTTGTTTTTGATTATGTCTTCAGCCACACTTTCAGATCACAAATAGCTGACAGTGAACATGGGCTTCATTGTCCTCCTGAGTTCTTCTTTATGACTTTTTTGCTGACAAGTCTCTGTGAACTCCCACTCAACTTTTGGCAAGGTTTACTGCTGGTCACCGCATCAGAGTTGCTATAAAAATCCCCCTTCATTCTTCTCTTCCGCAGACTAAACAATCCCAGTTCCCTCAGCCTCTCCTCATAAGTCATGTGTTCCAGTCCCCTAATCATTTTTGTTGCCCTCCGCTGGACTCTCTCCAATTTTTCCACATCCTTCTTGTAGTGTGGGGCCCAAAACTGGACACAGTACTCCAGATGAGGCCTCACCAGTGTCGAATAGAGGGGAACAATCACATCCCTCTATCTTCTGGCAATGCCCCTACTTATACATCCCAAAATGCCATTGGCCTTCTTGGCAACAAGGGCACACTGTTGACTCGTATCCAGCTTCTCGTCCACTGTCACCCCTAGGTCCTTTTCTGCAAAGAGATGTATTATTACTTCCTTTCAACGCTCCAAATCACTGGGTTATTGTGGTAAGATACTTTCCATTGTTATACTTTGGCATTGTCTGCACTTAATATATTATTTACATAGGATTCTGATATAGCTGTGTACCAGTGATATAATTTCCTTTATACAGTATTTAATAATTTCAAAAAATGAAAATGGAACTGTAATAGAAGTTGTGAAATTCTGAGGACTGCAGTTTGGAAAATAAAATGTTATTCTGTTGGCAATGAAAATATACAGAATATAATCTGCACTGTTGTACTGAAGGAACTGACAATATGATTGTCTCATGTGTCTTAGTGACACATTACAAATGATACGATCTCCCTGCAATGTTTGGGAAAATCATTAGAAATTTGTTGCCATTATGGTATTTCCACTGAGATGTTGATGCATGCTCACTTACAGATATCACGAATGGAAACCGAAGAGGCGTTAACAATTGATCCCTGGGGTAATGAGATGACATATGAAAGAGAATCCCTGAGGAACTGGAGGTGATTTTTAGACATTTACTTTCACCGTTCATGTGTTTTTTCATTGTGAAAGTTGTTTTAAAAAACCCTGTTACAATGAGGATAATATCTTCCAGATAGTAATAAAGAGAAATGGAAACAGCATGCACTTGCGCTGACTAGGCTTACTAATGGACATTGAGTGAACTTTTGTCATTTGAGGCTGGCGAACTACTTCACTGAAAGCGGGCACAAAACACTACTATGTAGCACGAGTCATAAGGTGTCAGTAGCAACACTGGCCACAGCAAAGCGAGTGATGTATGTAGCATAGGTTTCAGAGTAACAGCCGTGTTAGTCTGTATTCCCAAAAAGAAAAGGAGTACTTGTGGCACCTTAGAGACTAACCAATTTATTTGAGTATGAGCTTTCGTGATGAAGTGAGCTGTAGCTCACGAAAGCTCATGCTCAAATAAATTGGTTAGTCTCTAAGGTGCCACAAGTACTCCTTTTCTTTTTATGTAGCATAGGACTCTGATACGATTATATGAAACCAAGTGCATACATGTGATCGTTCGGTCATTGCAAGTAGAAAAACAAAGGGTTACAAAATGTGCAAAAATAGCAAGAGAAAGAAAAACCCTCTTATACAATCAACTACTGTACTTCCTTCAAATGACAGGTCTTTCCTCTACCAACGAACTGGAAAACTGACAGAGAATTGGAAAACCAAAAACTGGAACACCACAGACAAATTGATGGGCGTAACTGCGGACCACTAATCTTAAAGGTGTTCAATGCCAAATGTTCAATATCATTCTAGTCATGATTATGATGTGGTTTTTTTTCTCATTACAAGTGTTATTAGTTTGCAGAAACATATTTGCAGCATAAAGACATCAGTACTGTAGAAACCACACAAGAGGCTCTAACGACATTTAGAAGAATAATAGCAATTCTTGTAATGAGAGGGTCAGGTAATAACTTTGTTACATATGCCTAGTGGGCCCAGATGGGGCAAGGAGTTATCTTAATACACCTACAGTGTGATATGTCACTGTCTAACCAGACACCAGGTGCAGGAAGGATGATTATCCCCCATTCGTACAAGGGGAAATGGAGGCACAGGCAGGAAGTGGCACCTGAGGGTCCCCTTGGATCCCCACTCCCTCATCCCAAATCTCCACTGGCTGGAACCCACCAGTGACTCCATCCCTGCTACCCGGATGGACATCCCCTCTGTTGGGCTCAGGGCAGAGTCTGGCTCTAAGGGTCCACTGGGTCCGAGCCCCCCTGAGTGTCCAGCTGGATGTGGGGCTGGGAGCAGGGATGCTGAGCCGGGCCCCTCACTGGCTACCACCAGCTGCACGGGATTGCTGGGCTCCGACCAGTCAGGGGTTTGTGATATGGTGTGATACTGGCGGGTGTAACTAACTCCCTCCATCGCCCTGTCCCACACTGGTGATGGGAAATTCAGCCTCATTCCCAGAAGGGTCCCGCGTCTTTATATGGGCTCCATTTTTACTCAGAACAAACCTTATGCCTGGCTGCCCATGCCCACACAGGAAGGTGACATTTCCCCTCGGCTCAGACCCCCGGGGGCTCATGGACAGGGAGGTCTTGGGAAACTTTCTCTCTGGATTAAGAAAGAACCAGGAGGTCAGTGGGCAGGTGCCAGCCCTGCCCTGTTGGTGTCTGTCTGTCTGTCCTGCCCCCACCCAGCCCCTGGGTGTCCAGAGACCGTCCTGTCCTCAGAGCCCCTGGGAAATACACAGCAGGGTAAGCTGGGCATTTCAGATCTGCCGCCTTTGTGAACTACACCCATCAGAGTCTGATCTCAACCCCCGGTGGTTGATCCGGAGTCAACCCTGACTGCACTGGGGTCAGGGCCAGGTTCTGATCTCAGTCCCACTAGGTAAATTCAGCGGAATTTATTAGAGTTTGTGGGGGAAGGTTCAGGGTTCAGCTCCTCTTTTCCCCTCCCCAGTCCTTAACACTAAAGTTTCCCCAGCTCCAGAGATACGTCCCAACACCTTGCTCTGCCCGGCCAGCCAGCAGCCTGGAAAGGAGATGGGTCATTAGGGACCAGATCCCAGAGCACTTGGATCCTACACCCTGGTTTCAAATCCCTCCCATGGACACATACCCTGGCTGTCTCCGATATTCACCGAGAAAGAGGATGAGAGCAGATGCCAAAATGGGGCAGTGAGGGGCCCCTCAACCAGCTCCACCGAGCCCAAATAAGGAACTCAGCTGGTGGCTTCAGCCACAGAAAGCCGGCGATGGCTCATCTCTTCCTGGGTCGATCACACCTTGTCTCTAATCTGCAGGCGAAATCTAGTGCAGTTAAAGTAAGCAGAGGTCTTTGCAAAACCCAGGAAACCTTGGGACCGTCAGCTTGGCCAATCATCATGCAGGTTGCACCTGGTCTGTGTCTCTTTGGAGAATGGGGAGAGGCCACCCTCAATGTACCCTGCAGCCTTCTGGAAGGCTGGAGTCAGGAGAACAAATGCCTCATCTTCAATCTTCGACTGCCACTATTTCCATGAAAATTCTGCCCCCTTTTCAATCTGGGTTCATGTGGCTGATGACCCATGTAGGTAAAATTAATACGTGATCATGCAATTAAAGGATGGTGTCGTAATGCATGTGCATGAGGGGGCAGAGTTAAGGTTTTTCAAAAACTGTAACTGTGGCATTTCCCGGTGCTGGAGGGTTTGACTCTGAAGCCTTCTGCTCAGCCTGCCAACCTGCGACATGAGCATGGCACCGTGTGAGGAGCGGGCGCGATGGGGGACACCTGGGTTTGCTGCCCCTTGTGCCATAGCTGAGCGGTGATGACGCCTGGTTGTAAGGGGCTTTTCTCAGCATGTCAATTAAATAAATCAGGTTCAAAAGAAAACTGGAGAAAGAGAAATTCCATCTGGGCCTGCAACGGGTTACCAGCTGGGAGAGACCCAGGACCATCTCATGCTCCCAGAGACCCTGTACCCTGAGCCGAAGGAGACTCTGTCAGTGGTTATGTGGCCAGGCACCTAGAGAAGGACCTTTTGATGGTGCCCCCCATAAGGCTTTATGGAAATATGCTTATGAATCTAGATGACATAACTGGAATATGTTCTGTGCTACATATGCTGTCATAACCATACAGCTAAGGGTAGCCTAGAATTCCTCCTTACCTGTAAGGGGTTAAGAAGCTCAGATAACCTGGTTGACACCTGACCAAAATATTACATAGCAACTAATAAATAATAAGTAAAAAGGGGGAAGGTGAAAGGAAACTAGTTACCCCGCCCTGCGGGCACGGGGACACCACAAACAGCCGCCTCTGCATGGGAATGGAAGTTCATAGTCTGTTCCTCACACCACCCAGGCCTCCTGCCCAGGCCCTGGCAGTGCTGCGTTGATACCACAGGGTGACAATCTGTACCTCAAGATAGCACCCTGGAGCCCCGTATTCACCACTAGGATGGAGTATGATGACAGGTTGGGTACAAGGTCTGCCTTTTGAGGCATCGTTTTAAAAGTCTTGATCTGTTAAAGATGTTAAAGATGAATATCTTGTTGGATTGTATGTGCTACCCTGGTATGGGAAGTTATGAAACATTGCTGGGTGTGCTACTGAAATGTGTTGTGAGACTGGGAGACGCCCACAGCCAACCTTTCAACTGCAACAGAGGACTAGCCAGCCAGTGTCAAGGGCTCATCCACACCCATGAGGAAAGAAGTGAGCTGTAGCTCACGAAAGCTTATGCTCAAATAAATTGGTTAGTCTCTAAGGTGCCACAAGTACTCCTTTTATTTTTGCGAATACAGACTAACACGGCTGTTACTCTGAAACCTATCCCAGCGACTGTGTCCAATGGAGATTGCTTGACCAATGGGGACTGCCTGATCCCCGGGGCACAGCAAAGATCTTTCCAGCAAGCTGGCAGAAAATATAAAAGAGGGGAGTGACATCATTCCTTGGCTTCTCTTCCCCCCACCTGGAGGAACATCTGGAGGACAAAGAGTTGGAACAGGGGAAGGGTGGCCCCAGGCTGGAATGGAGTCCAGTCTGTGTATTGAGGATCTGTAACCAGCTTGTATCATCTGTCAGGGGGAGATGCTGCCTGATTCAAACCCTGTTTCATTTGTAGAACTTAGACTGTGAATTTTTTTTATTTCTTAAGTAACCAACTCTGATCTCTGCTGTTCCTTATAGCCACTTAAAATGTTTTATATTTGACCTAAACCACTGTGTTTTGGTTGAAGTGCTTGGGAAATCTTAGCTCAGTACCTTTCTTTGGTACTGCGAGAGGGCCCAAAAACCCACTAAGTTTCAGTGAGGGGCTAACATTCCACTCACATTAGCAAACGGAAAGACGGGCGGTGGGGGAGAGACAGGATGGAAACGGGGGTGAAATATGGCTTCTGGGGGTGGTGTCGAGCGCTGGACGTCGGTTACTGACAAGCGGGTGCTTTGGCTTCAAGGTGACCCCGACCTCTGCTGCTCGGACCGTGGATGGTGACAATCCGGGCAGGGCCGGCCCCACGTTGGGTCCGTTCTCCTTAGGCAGGGCAGGTGGGATGGTGCCATACACCCAATTGCATCATCTGATGGAAAGCCAGGAGAGTGAGCAAGGAGAGGAGGAAAGACACAACGGGGAGGAAAACAGCACAACAAGGGAAGGGAAAAGGATCTCCAGGGCCTTCTGGGTGCTGCTAATCAACTGTCCCCGTGTGCAGGCTGTGGGCTGCAGGTCACGGCAATGGGACGACTTCCAGCTAGCAGAGGGGAAAACAAAGGTCCTTAAACAAAACCAGGCCAGCCGTCTCCGGCCTCTCCAGGAGAAAGTCCTTTAGAGGAGTGGAGATGGGCTGCAGCTGGGGTACGAGGGGAAGAAGAAGATGAGACAAGCTGAGCCGGCCTGCAATAACAGAGAATGCCAGTGAAAATGGGGTAGGTTCAGAAGCTAAAATAGAGAAAGAACAAATTAAAAATTACTTAGACAAGTTAGGTTTCAGAGGCATAGCTGTGTTAGTCTGTATCAGCAAAAACAATGAGGAGACCTGTGGCACCTTAGAGACTAACAAATTTATTTGGGCGTAAGCTTTCGTGGGCTATAACCCACTTCGTCAGATGCATGTCATGTTATAGCCCACGAAAGCTTATGCCCAAATAAATTTGTTAGTCTTTAAGGTACCACAGGTCTCCTTGTTGTTTTAAACAAGTTAGATGTCTTCAAGTCACCAGGGCCTAATGAAATGCATCCTAGAATACTCAAGGAACTGATTGAGGACATTTCTGAGCCATTAGCGATTATCTTTGAAAAGTCATGGAAGACAGAAGAGATTCCAGAAGACTGGAAAAGGGCACATATAGTGCCAAACTATAACAAGCGAAATAAGGGCAGCCAGGGAATTGCAGATCAGTCAGCTTAACTTCTGTACCAGGAAAGATAATGGAGCAAATAATTAAGAAATCCATTTGTAAACATCTAGAAGATAATAAAGTGATAAGTAATAGTCAGCATGGATTTGTCAAGAAGAAATCCTGTCAAACCAATAGGATAGCTTTCTTTGACAGAGTAACAAGCCTTGTGTATAAGGGGGAAGCAGTAGATGTGGTATTTAGACTTTAGTAAGGCTTTTAATACAGTCTTGCATGACCTTCTCATTAATAAACTAGGGAAATACAACCTAGATGGAGCTACTATAAGATGGGTGCATAATTGGTTGGATAACCGTTCCCAGAGAGTAGTTATCAGTGGTTCACAGTCATGCTGGAAGGGCATATCCAGTGGGGTTCCACAGGGATACGTTCTGAGTCTGGTTCTGTTCAATATCTTCATTACTGATTTAGATAATGGCATAGAGAGTACGCTTATAAAGTTTGCAAATGATACCAATCTGGGAGGGTTGCAAGTGCTTTGGAGAATAGGATGAAAATTTAAAATGATCTGGACAAACTGGAGAAATGGTCTGAGGTAAATAGGATGAAATTCAAAAAGGACAAATGCAAAGTACTCCACTTAGGTAGGAACAATCTGATACACACATACAGAATGGGAAATGACTGCCTGTGATGGTATGAGTGTAATATAATATTTCATTGAAAGGTGACAAAGGGCCAGAAAAAGTTAATTAACTCACAGACTGACCTGACCCATGGCAGAACTTTAAAGGCTGGTTAGGAAGATATGCAAATGAATAGAGTTTTGAAATGCAGCAGAAGGGTAGATGTTTGCTCAGGTCTTGTGATATAAGCAAACAAGTCTTGTCTATTACTATGGCTTGGATTCAAAGATCAAAAAAGGACTATTAACATTTAGGAAGACACTTGAGTGAAATAGTATTATTGTCTATATGTCTCTTTGAAGATTGTGGTAACCTGTATCTGTATGTTTAATGGATAAATTACCCTCGGCTAATTGCCATTATGTTTAGGAGAAGGAAAGTTGTTTTCTCAGGCCAAAAGGCTGGAAATGTATAAAAAACCTTGGGACCTGATCCTTCATCATCTCAGATTTGCTTGGGTTTCAAGAAGGGGAAACCCTAAGCCATAAGAATTGAGATCCCCAGTCACTGACTGGAGTCGCCCTAAATATAGACATTGGACTATAACCTGTGGACTATTTCTAAAAGGACTTTGGCACCTACAAACTCATCTCTGCTCTGTATCTGAACCTCAGGAATTGAGTTCAAGTCTGTATGTATATTAATCTTTTAACCAACACTCTCTCTCTCTTTTCTTTTTAAATAAATTTTAGCTTAGTTAACAAGAATTAACTAGAAGTGTGTATTTTGGGTAAGATCTAAGTTATCATTTGACCTGGGTCTGGGGCTTGATCCTTTGGGATCTGGAGAACCTTTTTTCTTTTACTGGGGTATTGGTTTTCATAACCAGACATCCCCATAACAAGTGGCGCTGGTGGTGATACTGGGAAACTGGGGTGTCGAAGGGAATTGCTTCCATGACTTGTGGTTAGCCAGTGGGGTAAAACTGAAGTCATCTCTGTCTGGCTGGTTCAGTTTGCCTTGGTGTGCAGAGGAACCCCAGCCTTGGGCTGTAACTGCTCAGCTGTAAGCAATTTGTCCTGAATTGGCACTCTCAGTTGGGTCCCGCCAAAGCCAGCCTCGTTACACTGCCTAGGAAGGAGTACTGTGGAAAGGGATCTAGGGGTCAGAGTGGATCACAAGCTAAATATGAGTCAACAGTGTAACACTGCTGCAAAAAAAGCAAACATCATTCTGGGCTGTATTAGCAGGAGTGTTGTAAGCAAGACAGGAGAAGTAATTCTTCCGCTCTACTCCGCGCTGATTAGGCCTCAGCTGGAGTATTGTGTCCATTTCTAGGCACCACATTTCAGGAAAGTTGTGGACAAATTGGAAAAAGTCCAGAGGAGAGCAACAAAAATGATTAAAGGTCTAGAAAACATGACCTACAGTGGAAGATTGAAAGAATTGGGTTTGTTTAGTCTGGAAAAGAGGAGACTGAGAGGGGACATGACAACAGTTTTCAAGTACCTAAAAGGTTGCTACAAGGAGGAGGGAGAAAAAGTATTCTACTTAACCTCTGAGGTTAGGACCAGAAGCAGTGGGCTTAAATTGCAGCACGGGCGGTTTAGGTTGGCCATTAGGAAAAACTTCCTGTCAGGGTGGTTAAGCACTAGAATAAATTGCCTAGGGAGGTTGTGGAATCTCCATCATTGGGGATTTTTAAGAGCAGGTTAGACAAACACCTGTCAGGGATGGTCTAGATAGTGTTTGGTTCTGCCATGAGTGCAGGGGACTGGACTTGTTGACCTTTTGAGGTCCCTTCCAGTCCTATGATTCTATGATTTTGTTAATTTTAATTGCTGTGATATCCGTATTTTAAATTGCAATATAATGCTTCAAAATTATGAGAAGGATCCATTTTGATTATACAGAAACGAATTACTGTGCTGTTCTTGAGACAATCTGACATTATCCAAATGTTATCCAAACTGCTCCTGCTTCGACATTTTTCAGCATTTCCGTTCCATGACAAGTTTGAAACACCGGCTTTTCATTCGCATTCGGACTGACAACAGATTTAGGAAATGTCATGTTTCCCATTTAAAAGAGAACTGGATAAATTCATGGAGGCTAAGTCCATTAATGGCTATTAGCCAGGATGGGTAAGGAATGGTGTCCCTACCCTTTGTTTGTCAGAGGGTGGAGATGGATGGCAGGAGAGAGATCACTTGATCATTACCTGTTAGGCTCACTCCCTCTGGGGCACCTGGTATTGGCCACTGTCGGTAGACAGAATACTGGGCTGGATGGACCTTTGGTCTGACCCAGTACGGCAGTTCTTATGTTCTTATGTGGAGCGGCCGTGCCGCTTTCCGTCTGTCTCTGCACCTAGAGTCATAGATTCCGAGGCCAGCAGGGACTGGGGTGATCTAGGCTGAGCCCTGTATAGCACAGGCCAGAGAATGTCCCCAAAACAATTCCCAGAGCAGATCTTTTAGAAAAACGTCCAATCTTTGTTTTAAAAATTGCTAGTGATGGATGGGGTGGCCCCATTCCTCTTGCTGTCCTGGAGCCAGCCCCAGTCGGTAGGGGTGCCTGTACTGGGGCCCATCTGGCATCCCAGTTACTGACCCGCTTGTGGCCAAAGCCGTTGCCGGTGCATTGGTCCCAGCAGCACGTGGGAAGCCCACTGGCTCACACTGCTCCCTTTTCTGGGCTGTTAGCAATGTCCAGCCCCCATGGGACCCACAGCAATACCAGCCTCCAAACTACCCTGGCCACAGCACCCACAGGGGCCCTGCCAAAGCCAGACAGGCTAGTCGCAGACCTGTGGGGCTGAGAAGGCCTCGGCCTGGCCCTGAGCCCTTCGGGGGTGACTCCCGCCCGGCTGCACTGATGTCGGCATCAGTCAGGGGGTCATGGGTGGGGGTTTGGGCTGAGGCCAATCTGGGGGCTCCGTCACCCTGGGCTTCAAGCCATTATTATAGCATATCCCCATTGTCCCCCCATCCTGCTGTGGTGCTGATCCTGTGGCATCTGGGGGGTGACGGAGCCCCCTGGGTGGGTCCCACACAGTCTGTCCCACTCAGGGGGAGGAGGAAGCCATCTTTGTCACCATGGCTCACAAGACTCAGTGCCCCCTCACTGGTGCAAAGGGAGGTGATCAAACCCTGAGGAACTGGTGCAAGGAAGAGGGTTATGGGTCCGGATTGGGGGAGGGCGGGAGCTGCTCCCTGAGCCTGGTGGATGCCACCTGAGGGTGTGGCCCTGTTGGGGATGAGGGTCCAGGGACAGGGCACAGTTAGGTAGGGGGGTCCTGGGGAAGGGACTGCAGTTGAGGTGGTGGTGCCAGGCAGTGGTCAGAGTCTGCGTGGGGATAGAATTCCTGGGGCAAGGGGCACGGGCAGGGGGGTGAAATTGGGGTGGGGGATCCTGGGGAAGGAGGTGCACCTGAGGCAGAAGTCCATGGGCAGGACTCACAGTTGGGTGGGGGTCCCGGGACAGGGGGCACTATCAGGGTGGGGGGGTCTCAGGGCAGGTGTTCCATCGGGTTGGGTGTCCCCAGGCAGTGGGTGAAGTGGGGTTGCTCGTTCCAGGGCAGAGGGTGCAGTCGGATTGCGGGTCCCTGGGGCAGGGGTGCCATCGGGGTAGTGTCATAAGGAGTTTGTGTCACACTCTGTTCATTACACAGGTGATGAAGTTGCTGATTCTCTGCCAGGAAACTGAGGCCAATAAAGCTCCCATGGTCCCGGCACTTGGCATCTCTGCCCGGATGTTGGATGCCAGGACATCTTCATCCAGCTCTGCCCAGAAAACCTCTTCCCGGGCTGGCTCCCAAACGGCAGCAGCTCGTGCCTGTAGCACAGGAGGCCGCGACTCAGCCCCTGGCACGGCGGCCGGGACAGCAGCCGGCCCATCAGCACCTGGCCCAACAGAACAGCTCCTGTTTATGACCCTGGGGCTGAGTCAGACGGGTACGTGCTGTGTGAGACGCCCGTCACTTGTTCCCTGGTTCTGCCCCAGGCCAAAGACCATTCCAGCTGGATTCCTCTGGAAGGGGTAGGCTGAGCAGATGTCCCGATTTATATGGACAGTCCCGATTTTGGGGGATTTTTCTTATATAGGCGCTATTACCCCCCCTCCGCATCCCGCCCGCCCCGTGTCCCAATTTTTCATACTTGCTATCTGGTCACCCTAGGAGGGGGCTGGGGGTAGGGAGGTTCCTTTGCCCCCACAGAAAGGATGAGGGGCTTGGGAGGGAGACCCTTGCCCACTCCCCACTCCCTGCACAGACAAGGTTGTTAGGATATAGATATGCAGGCCTGCCTGCAAAGGCCAATACTTTAAGAACTTAGGTGTATTTTTATCACTTAGCTAGTTATTGAGGACAAAACAAAGAATCAAAATCACAGTCTGCCTGTGTAAGGGCCTTCTCTCACTAGGATAGTCTGTGGCCTGGTTCTTAGGCTAAGGCCTCTGGCTAAGCAGCAGAGGCAGCCGTAAACTGGGAAGCGACCGGTCACATCCTCACATCCCAAACTATTCCCATGGAAAGAAGGTGCTATTGGGCTGTTAGGAATACAGTCCTGTCCTGATAATGCCCATCGCCTCCAGAGAAAGATGGTTAAAGAAAACTTACTTTGATAGCATCCTGTCTGGCAAGAAATCACGTATCGGTGGTTGTGGTTGTGAAACCCTCATTTCTGTATTGTTTTATCTTTATGGCCCCCACTTTTCTATTGTTAATCTGTCTGGTTCTGTAATTGTTTCTGTCTGCTGTGTAATTAATTTTGCTAGGTGTCAGTTACTTAAGGTGATGGGATATATTTAGTTTGAGAATTATGTTAATATGTGAGGATTGGTTAGATAGATTTCAGTAAAATGATTGGTTAAGGTATAGCTGAGAATATTACTATATAAATTAGGTGCAAAGAGGAAGTAAGTTGGGATTCAAAATAAGGAAAAAGGAACTTGGATTTAAGCTTGCTGGAAGTTTACTCCAATAAACATTGAATTGTTTGCCTTCGGACTTTGGGTATTGGTGCTCTCTGTTCATGCAAGAAGGACCAGGGAAGTGGGAGAGTGAAGAAATAAGCCTCTAACAAAGGTCACCAGAGATTGGTCCCTCAGGGGCTGGAGGCTGCCGGCCCCATGGCTCTTGTGTCACCAGCACGGCCACAAGGGCCGTTTCTTTCTCAAACCAAGGTTAGCCCCAGGGGAGGCTCGGGGCTGAGGTGAGGGGTTGGCGTAAGGCTCAGGAGCGAGGCCTCCCGGCCACATGGCTCTTGCGCCACCATCACCACCGCAGGGGCCGTTTACTTCCCAAGCCACATTTGCGACAGCGTGGGGAGCTCGGCCAGTGGGGATGCCCTGTGCCTGGCACGGTGCAGGGGGGGGTGTCTCACCCACCCAGGCTGGGCCATGAACCCCTTTGTCAGGGCGAGACCCCCACCAGGAGAGGCCCCAGCCCTACCCACATGTGGCACGAACCGCCCTGCCCCATCATCCCCAGCTGGGGGCCCGGCTCACCCACAGTCTCCCTGGGGTGGGGACACCGGTTGGGTGCATATGGGACATGCAGCCCGATGGCTCCCCGGTGGATAGGGGCTCAGTGCACTGTCCCCACAAGGCCGTCATCATTGGCAGGGACGGCACCGGGAGCTCCTGGAGTCGGGGGTCTGGCGGGGAGCCCAGCCAGCATCCCGCCGGCAGCGTGGGGTCCACGGCCAGGACAGGGCTGGGACCATACAGCCGGACTCCTGCGTCCTGGGCCTGCCTCCCTCGCATCCAGCCCAAACCTTGGGCACAGCCAGAGCGAGAGCAACATGGAGCAACAGCCAGGGGGAATCGCCCCACCCCTCCGGGGAACCGCCCCAGCCCTGATTCCTCCTGCTGCCCCTTTGGGCACCTGGCTCCCAGGGACTCGAGTGCCCTGTGGCCCTGCTCTGGCTGGCCGGGGAAAGGGATCCTCAGGGGTCACAGCTCCTCTCCTGGGAAGGGGAGTCCAGGCTGGGAGCCAGGGACCAAGCTGAGGGACTGGGGCAGACCGAGCGAAACCCACACTGCCTGCTCTCCTCCATGCCCCCTACTTTGCCCCCTGCCCCTGCTCTCCCCCAAACTGCCAGAAATACCTTGTCTGCATCCCCCATCCCAGAGACGCCCTCACCGGGCTGCTCTACCCCCTTCTGGCCCAGTCCACAGGGGATCCTTGCTCCGCCCTGCTCCCTCTTCTCACCCGGATCCCAGCCACACTCTCCTGGGGGGGTCCCTTTGACCCCAAGGAAGGGTGAGGGGCTCTGGAGGGAGGCCCTCGCCTGCTCCCCACTCCCTGCCACAGATAAGGCCAACAGCGGCTGGTCCCTCAGGGGTGGAGGCTGCTGGCCCCATGGCTCTTGTTCCACCACCGTGGCCACAAGGGTCGTTTATTTCTCAAGCCTCAGTTGCACCAGCAGGGGAAGCTTGGGCTGGGGCCGTTGTCAGCTCAGGGGCCAGAGGGGAGCCTCCCACTAACCCAGGCTGGGCTATGAACCCCTTCCCAGGGGGCATGCCCACAGAGCCCAGGCCCCAGTACAGCCGCTAAGGGGCATGAACTGTCCTGCCCCGTGGTCCCGGGGGCACCTTTGGGCGCAGAAGGGGTGCTCAGACAGGCTGTTCCACAGGAGTATTAGACATTCAGTGGGTCCCTCTCATGTCCTGATGGCTGTGTGACCCCAAACACCCACCCCCTGGCCGTGTCTTCAGTCCCATTGCTGTGGTGCGGTCGCTCACTGGACACCACTGGGAGCCGCCAAAGTACAGGGGGTTTCTGGGACCCTGGCCCCAAATGTGATCCAAGCTGGCCGTCCTGTGCTCTTACGCCTCCTGGCATCTACAACCCACCCCCATTAACCCTGTGTTAGAACAATAGTGTGCCCCTTTGGGGCCCGATCCCCATGTGCCGAGCCCCCTTGGCCAGATGGGCGCTGGAGAGAAGCAGCTCAGCCTTAGCGCAGGCCATCTCATCGTGCCCCCTTAAGGTCAGGTGTAGCACCATGGGTGAGCCCTGCCTCAGTTTCCCCTCACCTGAGAAGCAGACTTTCTGGTTCAAAGAGCAACCCCTTTTGGCGGGACCATCACAAGCCAAACCTTCATGCCAATATCCCCAGGAGGCTGTAGTGGGTGGAGATGCTGCTGGCGTGGAGCTCTCGGTTACATTTCTCTGTCCCAGACCCACCCCAAACCTCCGTCAGTCCTGGATTCTAGCGAAACACCAGCTGGTTTGGCAAAGGCGGTGCTGTGTTTCTGCCAATCCCTATGGGGTGCAGCGTGCTTTCCAGAGGGAAAATCTGCCCCTGCTGAGCCCCAGTATGGAACCCACACATATGTGCCAGGCTCCAATCTAGAATTTCTTCCCTCTGAGTGTGTAACAGCCGCCAGTCTAGAACCCCTGCCCCTCCTGAGTGTGCACCTGGCTCTGATCTAGAACCCCAGCCTCTGTATCAGGGATGGGCAAACTTTTTGGCCTGAGGGCCACATCTGGGTGGGGAAATTGCTTGCAGGGCCAGGGCAGGGGTTGGGGTGTGGGGGCAGTGCAGGGTGTGGAAAGGGGTGCAGTGTGCAGGAAGGGGCTCAGGGCAAGGGGTGGGGCAGAGGAGGGGTGCAGGGTGTATGAGGGGGCTCAGGAAGGGGGTGTTCTGTTCCCCCTACGTCTACTCTACAGCCGCAGGGGTTGGGGGGCAAGTGCAGGAGGGGTGTGGAGCACAGGAGGGGGCTCAGGGCAGGGGGTTGGGGTGCAGTAGGGGTGCGGGGTGTGGCAGGGGGTTCAGGGAAGGGGGTTGGGGTGTAGGAGGGGTGCAGGGTGTATGAGGGGGCTCAGGGAAGGGGGTTGGGGTGCAGGAGGGGTGTGGGGTGTGGCAGGGGCTCAGGGCACTGAGCAAATTATCATGATGATTTTTCGGAGTCCCGTTTTACTGTGAGCTTGCACCTTCTGAATGATGGGTTGCCGTTCTGGAGTGGATATTTGCACAGCCAATTTAATAATGTACCGTAAAAGTGATGGATATTTGAGGGGGGCTCCATTTGAGGATGTAACTTTATAAACATCCCATACTGGTAAGAATTTGTAAGTGGGTTACATGCCCAGGCTGAATCTGAAACAAATAATCAAAGGGTGGCTCTAATCTCTGTCGCAATGGATAGGTTTTGGCATTGTTTCAGTACACTGGCACTGCTGCAAGTTTTGCCTATTGAGCCAAATGTGGAACACATGAGCCTGGTCTCTTCCAAACGGTGTTCCTTTCCCTCTGATTGCCTTTACCCTGGACATTGGTCGCTTGATTTTGGAGGGATACCATACATTTTAAATTCTGTACATTATTTGTCTTGATTGCGGTAACTGGGTTCATGAACAAAACAGCAGTATGATGTTGTGATTTTTATGTGGATGGTTTAAAGGTTTCCCTTGCCCCACATCTGGACATACACAAGGATTTTCTGGATACCACCGGACTTCTGGCAATGGCGATTGGATTTGTACTGATGTTACTGTTCTGTTTTTGCCCTGTAGTAACAAGATCCAGTGTGCCCGTTGAGCATTAGATACTTGTCCATTTTTAACTTGATGGGAAAGCAAAAATTGGATGGGTGTATGCATAGAATGGAAGATCATTGGGTTTAAGCCAATTAAAAATGCAAAATGTTTAATTGCCCAGTGTTTTTCAAATTTGGCGAAGTTCTTTTCTAATCATGTCCATTGTAGGACTAGGGGGTTGATAGATTGGGCTCCTTGGACGGAAGCGGTAACGATTCATGTCAGGCATGAATTGTTTCCTGCTTGTGGTTGGTGAAGATGGTAAGGAGTGTGCCCCTGTGCCATCTGTCATGTTTCCAGGGTGATACTAACTGGGATTTTGAAGTTGGGGATGTCGTAGTAAGGCCCCTTTTTGGTCTGATTTGATTTTAATATTATTTAACCCTCTTGGACTAGATGATTGATCTTCTGTCTCAGTGTGTGAGCCTTCTGCTTTCACTACTGCTTTTTCAGAGGCTCCTTGAACAGTTGCTATAGGAGGAGGAGTACTTGTGGCACCTTAGAGACTAACAAATTTATTAGAGCATAAGCTTTCGTGAGCTACAGCTCACTTCATCGGATTTCTCTTGGGATTTTTTTGTTGGGTTTGAATATAACTCTAAGCATTAGACAATAAGTCCAGCACTTCTGGAAGATGCTTCCAGGGTTAACATGCATTATTACTTTACACTCAACTGCTGGTAAAGAATTGTTAACAAACAAATTAATACACTGTGGGTTTGTTTCCTGGCCAGGCATTTCATTAGAGAGCCAAGCTGCTGAAAGTCTATCGTGAAATGTATGCGGTGGCTGGCCTTCCCATTGCTTCACGTTAGCTACCAAAGTCACTCCTGCCTGGCTTGGGGCATGTTTCTTTCTAACAACTCTACAGTGTCTTTAAATGACTTGTCTTGTTTTGAAACTTTGGGGGCAGTGTATTTCATAAAGCCCTGTCTGCAGTTAACTGTAAAATCTTAACCTTGTCTTCTCCATCCAACTGAAACAATTTTACTACAGTTTCTAAATGTACTGTGTGAGCAGCCACCAGATTTCCTGGGTTTTTTTGGCCCCACCATTTTTTCTATGTCTTCTAAGACTGTTATACTTGTTACTATGGCTATTGAGAGACATGGTTACTGGATTTAATTGATTCCACATTAGAAATCGATTCTTTTTTCTAGTTACACTGGGGAGTCTAGGTTCCTCTTCCTCTAGAGGAATTGGTATCTCCCAAGTTTGGGCAACTTTAACCGTGGACAATTTAGGTAGGGAATTTTGCTGTAACCTTTTACATTTTCGTTTGGCTGGGGTAGGTGCCTGCACCTTAGGAAAGTCCAGCCCTGGCATAGGTTTCTGTGGAGGCTCTGGCTTGGGCTCTAAAGTGTCTTGGGGTACAATGGGCATGTTAGATTTAAAATGAATTATGCCACTTGTTCTTTTTATTATGGCTTCTGACTTGATTGGCTTAGAGATATTAAAGTTACTTTTAGACTGCAAAGACTGCAAAGACTTTCTTGCAATAAACAACCCCCTTTACGGATGGGCTTCCAAGATATTTGGTTTACCTGTTTTTTTTCTTCCCCGCACTTTCAAGATAGATATTAATTGCCGTTAGCTTCATTTTCTGGTTTAATCCTTTAATATTTAATTTTTGATCAAAACTTTCACTAACACTGGCTGTGACCTGCTTTTTTTTTTTCACTAACAGCTTTTTTAGATTCCCCGCTTCCCCCCCCACCCCCACCCCCGAATTTTTTGCAACTGTGTTTGCATCTGATACTTTCTCGATTCCTAATTTGCCAGATTGTTCAGTTTCTTGTTGCTCTTCCTGTCTAATTTTAGCTTTCAGTCTGGTAAGTGGCGGTGAAATTCTACCTCCACTTGCTGTGGGTTGGTCATTCCCAGGTTCCACCATAGCCACTGGAATATCTGGAATTATATTTACAACATATACAGGTGACAACTTCATCTCCATGCAATTATCCTCCGCATTTACTTGAGGGATCTGTCCATTTTCACCTTCAATATCTATTACCTGTTGATACATCTCCTCCAGAATGTCACAAGTTTGCTTTAGTGCCTGAGTTTTGTGAGCTAGCTTTGCTATTTTTACTTCTTGACCAAACAAATGTTCCTGCCCCATGGCTTCTTTTTTCACATCATCATTTTATAACCAGCCTCTTGCAGTCGTTGCTTACTGTAGCTTAAGTCTCTTGTCAAACTGTTCCTTTGATTAAGGAGTTCAGGATTTACCTCCTTTACCCTACTAAGTTGTTTTTTTCAATGTGTAACTAGTCTTCTGCTCTTTGCATAAGGCTTGTTTTGCCTTCTCCAGTTGTTTTCCTTTCTTTTAAATCTTTTCCATAGGTTACATGCTATGTATACATAGTCCGGGCTATTTCTTTCACCTCTTAAGCCTTTTTTTCCCCCACCTTTTCCTTTTCAAAGAGGAAATACAGTAAATTGCAGGGATCTCTAGGGGTCCCAAGCACTGCAGTAGATAGTTTTTAACTAACCCTCCCCCATGGACTTTAATGTAGTCTCGCCCAAAGGCCTCCCAGGACTTTTGTGGAGTTGGAATTGTTGCAATAAATGCCTGACTGGGTAACTTACTTTGTTCCATATTTCTTTTGGAAAAGTGGCAGGCGTCCCTTCCTTGCTCCTAAAATGTTTATAGGGATTTTAGGGAATCAGGTCATTTTTAGGTTGCCAGCTTGTATCCAAGGCCTAAAATAGCTAAGCTAAAGTCTTTCAGCAGGCCTCAGCCTACAGTCTTCTTGTGTTTCAGCTTGTCTGACTTATTACCTAGTTCCTTGAAATATTGCTTAACCTTATACTATTATAATCCTATAAATCAATTCTGATTAACATATAATGAGTATATAGAATGTAATCATGACATCACACAGTAAATGAATACCAAACTAAAATCATTGGCTACACCCGATAGATGGTCGAGTTCTTTAGTACATAGGCTGGGATTCTCCTTTGCAGCCTGGAACCACCTCCCCTGTTCACAGTCTTTGTTCTCCAGAAGTGCTTTCAGGTGTTTAGTTTTGGCGGGCGAGAGGCCAAAAGTCATGTCCCTTCCTTTATAGGGTCTTCCAGTTTGCTGGAAAGATCTTCTGCTATGACATGAGTCAAGCCCTGTCCATTGCCTACGGGCTCCCTCTGAGAAGCCTTCATTGTACACACGTGATAGTCCCTGGGAGTGTGCATTTCCCTTAATGGGCCATCAGCACTGTCTGGCTTCTTCACTGCTCCCAACCTCACAACATCTTCCAGTGACACACACCGAGGAAAACTTCATAACTTCCCATATAATGACAACACAATCAATCCACCAGGACATTATTGTTCAACAGATCAAGCCTTTTAGAATGATACCTCACAAGGCAAACTGTGTACACAGCATAGCTGAATTATATCACCACGGTAAATATGGGGGTGCCAGGGTACTGCTTTGGATCACAGAGGGCCACAGCACCAGACACAGGGACAGAGATGTGTGGCCCCGGGATGCTCTGAAGCTTTATTGGCCTTGCTCATGAGGAGGAGAATCAGGAACTTCACCCCATTGACCCCCGGCATGAGACAAACCAACCCACCCGGATGGGGCCAATGTTTCAGCCTGGAGTCTGCCTGGCCGGCCTTCGCCACCTCCCATCCCCCACTGCTGTGTGCCTGGGCCCTCACCAGGCCCCAGCCCTCACCCCCATCTGCCCTGGCCCTCAACACCTCCCATCCCCCTCCTCATCTGCCCCACTGTCCTCGCCACCTCCCATCTGCCACCATGTCTGCCCTGCCCCTGGCCATCTCCCATCCTGTTCCCCCGTCTGCCCCACCCCTCCTGGCTCAGCCCCATGGAGTTTCCTTTCAAGGCAATATTGAATGAAGTAGCTGAGTCCCACCTCCCCTGCCCCTGGGCTGGTCACGGGGACAGCAGGAGTGAGCACCACCCCTCTGCAGCATGTTGGGGGGTGGGGGAAAGAATGGGGCTATAAGAAGAGGGGCAGGGAGCTAAGACCCCATCACTGGGGATCTGGTGTGAGCATCTGTCAGTGGACGGCACCTCCTGCTCTGGCACCATGGAAACCCTGGTGAGTCCCCCACCTCCTCTTGCTCCATGGAAACCCTGGTGAATCCCCACTGTCCCTCATCTCCTGCCCCTTGGCAACTCTTGTGAGTCCCTCCTGCCTCCTTCTGCCCCACGGAAACCCTGGTGAGGTATCCCCCCCATCTCCTGCTCCATGTAAATCCTAGTGAGTCGTCCCTGTCTCCTGCCCCATGGAAACCCTGGTGAATCCCCACCGCCTCCTCCTGCCCTATGGAATCCCAGGTGAGTCCCCTTTGTCCCCTTCTCATGGCCCAGAGTGCCCCACGGAAGGCCTGTCTGCCATTCACACCCCACCCCATCAATCTTCAGGGGTTATCCCCTGCCCCCTCTCCTGTTGGTGGCACACCAGGGGTTAGGCGATATGGGTTGGGGGGCTCTGGGTCTATGACCAGGCTCAGGGGCATTGACGCTGTGGGGTCCTGTGCAGGTGTCGGGATGGATGCCCAGGGCTGGACTCCTGCTGCTGCCCCTTCTCCTCTGCTTCGGGCCAGAGACTGTGGAGAGCACCAAACCCACGGCGCTGAGAGAGATTGTGGATCATGTAGATAAGTGAGTGAGACCCAGTGGGGCATTTCCCATCTGGCTGTGACCCCTCTGCCCTCCCCAGGGGGAAATGAAGAAAATGCAGGGGAGGGGGGGAAGATGCTTCATGTTTGCCCTCTGTGATTTTCTATGTCATTGGTGGCTCAGTGAACGGTAGAGCTGGGAGGGGCGATTCTGGGGTGTAGGGGGAGCTGGGGCTCAGAGCTGGGAGGGGTGATTCTGGGGTGTAGGGGGAACTGGGGCTCAGAGCTGGGAGGGGTGATTCTGGGGTGTAGGGGGGTGGGGGTCTCATTACTTTTGTGAAAAACTGGTTGGAAACTGGAATTCAAATTCCCTCAGAAATTCTGAGATTTCTATTTTCTTTTCACTCCAAATTAATACTAACACTTGAAAACTTCCACGGAATGGGAATTTCAAATTTTGTTTTGGAAAAATTAAAAACAGATTTCAGTTGGACCATATCTGAATATTTCATTTCAGAAAGATCAAAATATTTCCATTTCAGCTTTAGTAACTTGACTTTCCTGCTTTATAATATAAGTATCATATAATATAATAATATGAAAGTCCAGATATGTTCACCTGTATATTATATACAGCAATATAACATAACAAAAGTTAAAAAAAAAATAAAGTCATAACGAAATGTTTCAATCTAAACAAATTGTTCTGATCATTTTTCATCCGAAAATTACACAAAATCGATGTATTCGCTTGGAACATTCAGATTTTGTTGAATCAGCCTTTCCCAAAGGAAAACTGCTCTGTAGGAAAAATTTTGAGCAGCAGTAGTCATGTGCTTGCTGTACACTCCCTTTGGAATAAATGAGGACCAGATACCTTGCACCCAAGACTCTTTAAAGAACTGGCCTGTAGGATAAGTGCCACCCAGTATTATCAGGGTGAAGAGGTTAGATTTGGACATGGGAGACTGAGCATTAGCATGAATATTCATGATAGCGCTCAGGCCCTCTAATAGGACAAGCCACCATGAACCTGGCTTCATTCTCACCCCCTGCTCCGGAGGCTGGGGGCTGCAGAAGGAGGGGGTGCTCAGCTTAGAGGATGAAGGTCTGCAGGGCTAACCCTGCTCCAGAGGTGACATTTGTGCTCTCTCAAGCCCATGCTGTGTCCACCCAGAGCAAGATTCCCTCCCAGTAGATGGTAGCTAAGGCGAAGGTCAAGGCGTAACCTGATTAATTTAGGCACCCCTGCACTTTTCCAGTTCCTAGGGCTCAGGGAGTAATTTTCTGCAGGTCTGTGGGGCCTTTTACCAGTGAAAGAGCCTTGCCCAGTCATATCCTTAACCTCTATTTATTAACAGCTACCAAAACAGAATACACAGGGGAAGCAGACAACGCTCACCACTCCCAATAAGGCAGAGGAACTTTTCCTGGTGGCCTGTCAGTCTCATGTCATCTGGGGCTCCAGCTGCTGCATTGAGGGCTGGCAGGGTGCTGAGGGCTGGCAACTCTGATCTTGGGCTGTGCCCTGGAGTTAGCGTCCAAAGAACTTCTTCCTTTTGGACCCCAGTTTATACAGTGAAACTTGAGTCCTGCTTAGCTGTACCTTTCCCAATGGTAAACTAAAATACTACAAAATTGCGTTTTTCACCAACCCTAGCCCATTACAAAACAATTCTTTACCCAATCAGACCCCGCCAGCTTAGTTGATTTAAATCTTGCAACATTAGTTATGCACCAGACAGAAACATCCAAGAAGCAGACAGAGACCATATAGATAAACAATAGAGAAGTGGGGGACTATAAGGGCAAAACAATAGAAGTATCGATTGAACAATGACAGCTGCTGATAAATGGTTTCTTGCCAGACCGATGAACGC
>NC_051263.2:14323024-14391755 GCF_015237465.2 Chelonia mydas | reverse complement strand
TGTCAAACAAAGTTTTCTTTAAAGATCTTAAGAGCTGGTGATGGTGGGGACTATTAGGACAGAAATGCCTCCTTCACAGCCCAATGTTACATTGTTATTTTATGATGTAGAGCAGATGTGAGGATGTGACTCTCTGTTTCCTGGCTCCCGCTGCTAATTGCCAAAAAAGGCCTCAGACCTTACAGATTCGTGCCCTGTCCTCAGCCAGCCATGAACCGCCTCAACCCTCCCCAGTCCAGCTGCACAAGGCCACTTCAGGCAGAGGTGGGACGAGAACCCAGCTCTCTAAGGGGCAGACACAGAGCTTTTCCAGGGAATGTGCACATATAGGTGCCATTGTTAGCCTCCCTTTAACCACGTCACAGTCCCCTCCCAGATTGGGGGAGAAATGAGGAGTCCCCATCTCCAGTATTCTTCAGCTTGCCAGCAAATTGCTGTGTGTCCCGGGGCCAACTGTGTGTCACGTCCCTCTCTTGCGGTGGCTCCGCATAAAAGCTCCGGTTTGCTCCTGGAGCTCAAGCGGTAACGCCCGGCCCTGGGGAACTGACGGACCAAGTCTCACACCGTGCTGATGATCCCTGGGGGGCACCTCTGGCAGTTTCTTCTTAAAACCACCCTCCAATTTATTTCATTCTCCCAGGGAGCAAACATCCCTCGACCCAGGCTGGAGCCCTGAGAGCCTAGAAGCGCCAGTGACAGCACCATGTGACCCAGCCCAAGTTTGCTGCTCAGGGCTGGGGGCAGAGCTGTTCAGAGCCCCACATCTCCTCACTGCCCTTCGCTTTGCCTTTGCTTAGGGATGGGTTGGCTGTTGAATACGCCTTCGCCATCAGCCTGGAGAAAGCCACTTGTGAGAACCCATCTGGTCTGGAACATGTGCTGCTCAGGAACAAGCTGCGGGACATGCAGGCGGCCATTAACCAAGAGGGCGGCCTGCACGACCCAGATGAAGGGCACATTGTGACTGCCCAGATGAAGCGACGCCTGCTTCAGGGCAACCAGAACAGCCCCATGCAGAAGCTCCTGGCCCGGATCTACAACGAGAGAAGCTGCCTGATCTTTTTCACCATCCGCTCGCCCTGTGCGGGGACGTGCCAGCTGGTGAAGAGGCCCCACAACATCCTACGGCTGGTGAGCGACACTTCCGCCCCATCGACAACAACTACAAGGCCTTCGTCTTCCAGCAGATCTACCGGCAGGACCGGGACCTGGGTCCCAAAAGCCTGATGGAGGCCTGGCACCGGCTGCCCGACGTGCCCCTGCTGCGCTGTGACACCAAGGGCTGCAGGGACTGCAGAGGGAACGACCCCAAAACCAACACCAATGCCTGCCTGGACGAGATGCGAGCCATGAGACAGCTGCTGTACCCACCTGGCAGGGGGCAGGAGAGAGAGCAGGGGGGAGAGGGGAGAGCAGAGGATGTAGGGGAGAGCAGGGGGCACCTTCGGAGGGCTGGGGAGATGGTGAGGCAGGTGGCACTATTGGAGGGCTGGGGGGACAGCGGGGCAGAGGACGACATCGTAACATTGGGGGGATGGCCAGACATTGGGCTCCGTTGGAGGCGTGGGGGACGGCGGCGTGGTTGGCGCCGTGGGGGACGGCGGGGTGGTTGGCGCCGTGGGGGTAGGCGGGGCGGTTGGCGCCGTGGGGGACGGCGGGGCGGTTGGCGCCGTGGGGGATGGCGGGGGGTTGGCGCCGTGGGGGACGGTGGGGCTGAGGGCGCTGCTGGAGGCTTGGGGGATTGTGGGCAAGGGGACACCGTCGGGGCGGGGGGGGAGAGCGGGGCATGGGGCACCATCGGAAGATTTGCGGGGTGCAGGGGGTGGGACATTTCTTCTCTCAATGCCTGTGATTTTGCGGTGTCCCCCCCACCCTGATGATAACACCAATAAAGTGTCAAAGCATCCTGGGGCCTCCTGTCTCTGTCGATGTGTCTGTCTCCCTTCTCTCTGTCCGAGCATCTGGACTTTACACAGCATGGGAGGCCTCCCTGGCAGTGCCCCCTTCATCGGGCCAGGCCTGGCCCCCACTTTTTGCCTGGGGCTCCCCCTGAGCCCAGACCCTGGCACAGAGCTCACCCCTTTGGGAGCGAGGCAGGGCAGCCTTTGCCAGACACCCAGCTCGCTATGGATCACCCTGGCCATCTGCTGCCATCTGCTGGTGATGTGAGGTAGACACATGAAAAACACAGTGGGCAGACCCCAGTTTGGATCCGACGGGAGGGCAGCTCAGTGGGGGCTGAGAGGGGGTTGGGGCAGATCTGCCCTGTGGGCTCTGGGAGGGTCCATGAGATTGGCTGGCACGTGCCACACCACAAAAACTGCTGGGCAAAGCGCTCTGGCTCCAGCGCTGTAGGCTCTGAGGTGCTGCGCTGGGGGTGGGGACGGGAACAGGGGGCAGGAGAACCAGTTAGACAAAAACCGGGGCCTGCCCTGGCTTGGTGAGTCCTACAGGCCTGTTCGTTTCATCAGCTTCTCTCCTTGAGCCATATTCACCTGCTCGTTAACCAGGCAGGGATCCTCTGGTGTGACAGGTGTGTGACAAAGGCCACGGCTAGGGTCAGGTGCCTGTCACTAAAGCTTGTGCTTCATAAGACGATTCAGAGGAGAAGAAACAGGTTTCTGTTCCGGGAAGGCAGCTCTAATCAAACACGAGAGAAACCCATAAAGCTTTAAAATTGGGTAATGCGCAGGGAAGGGATTGTAGCAATCAGAACGAATTCTATTTAATGGAAAATTGCAAGGATCGTTCAATCCCACAATCAGGAAGTGACAGGGAAAGACTTGCGCTTCCTCCCCCATTCCCATTGCCCAAAACTCTCCTTTCACGGCCTTCCCGACAGACACCCAAGAACTGTCCGTCCCCAGCTCCACCGAACCTGCAGGGAAGGCAGAACCGACAGGGACTCTCCTGGGTCCGGGCACGAGGATGGAGCCAGTGCATGCAGCGTGTGGCTGTGGGATGGGCTGCTGTAACGGAGATGTAAGCAGAGGGGTCACTGCTCAGGGGCTGCGTAGGGGCAGTTCGGGGCACGTAGTGCACAATCTTCACTCACCTCCCAAAGCGCTCAGGGAAATTGGCTTGCCAGGAGCACGGGGCCTGTGCGGAACCAGCCGATCTGCCCGGGCTCTCCCCCTGCCCTCCTATGTGAACCAAATGTCACCGCCCTGGAGCAGGCTGACGAGGGACACCTGCCCGTGGGCTGGCTGCCACCGTGGCCAATGCTAGGGACTGGATCAACAATGCCAGGCTCGCAGGCTGAGCCTTGTCACAGACTCCCCTGGTCTGTATGTGGGGCAGGGGGCGGGAGACTGACCACAGACCCATGCCGGGGCTTCCACAGACAAAGCGTTGCAACAAACACCCGATGTGCGTGTGTCAGGGATTCACACCATAACTCACCGAGCGTCAGAGTTGTGAAACACAAACCTGTTTTCAAGGGGGCTTTTCACTGCGTGAATCACATGAAAACAGAGCATGGTAGTGCCTTGGACCCCAGTCCTGGACCAGGCCCCATCGTGCTAGGCGCTGTACAAACCCCGAAGGAAAAGACACTGAACCCCTACATAGATCAGCAGCAGGGGTTCGATCCCTCAGATCCCCAGCTTGTTCTGTGAGCTCCAGGAGCAATTACTAGCCCCTTCCTCAAGCAGCCACTGGAGACGGAGGTGAGAAATGCTGTCTCAGTGGGTTACCCAAGCATTCAATCCATGACTGTGGTCAGACATCCCCTGTCAACAGACACATCCCGCTCCTACTTTCCCCTCTTGCATCCCCACCTTTCCCCAGCCCAGGTTATTCCCCATCCCCTCCTTCTAGAAGAAAAGACTTTCCTGGTTTTCTCAGGTGTTTGGTTTCTAACAAGGGTTTTAGGTGAGAATTTCCACTCACACTGACAGGGCTTCCCCACCCCAGGCCTGGCCCCACGGTTCAGATCACAAGCCATGAATGGCAGGAGAAGGCCCCTGGGTGGCTCCAGATGTCTCCAGTCCAGAGCAGGGAGGAAACTGAGGCAAGGGTTGGGTAGGGAGGGGTGTGCAGATGTGTCAGATGTCTGTGCACAGTGTCTGTTGTGTCTGTGCTGCACTTCCCGGGGGGGGGATGATGAAGGGGACCCGCCCAGGGCTCCTACCTTTTGGTGGAGCTCTGCCAGGGGGTGTTTAAGCTACAGGAGAGTCTGAGGGGTCACCCCCAGTTGCAGGTGCTGGGCAGGGCGCCATGTGTCTAAGCTGTCAGGGCAGGTGCTAGGCAGAGGATCTGCACCCCGAGATTGTGCCCGGGGACCCCAAGACAGAGCTCGGCTCTGGGCTCTGTTCAGACTCCCACATCCAGCGGCTGGGTCCCCTCACAGCATTCTGGTGAGTGGCCAAGAGGGGGCGCTTGTCTGCCACTCCCTGCCAGGCGAAGGGAGAGGGGTGCTCACCCTGGGGCTGTGGGGTGTCTTTGCTGAGTAATTCCAAAAAAACCCCCAGCAGTCCTGGGCAGCGGCCAGCTGGAGAGACAGGCCCAGGCATGGAGAACGGAGAGGAAGGGGTGTGAACTATTTCTCTCTGTCACGGCCTGGGCCAGGCCTAGGCTAAGCATCCTGACCCCAGGATGTGTTGTGTGTTGGAAGGGAGTTTGACCGTGTCTGAGCGGCCTGCGAGGGGGGCAATTCCAGACACTGCCCTGCCAGGGGTGCTTGGTGTCTCAGCAAGGACTAATGTAGGGAGCCATCCAGCTGGCACGCACGGGCCGTGGCTCTGGAAGGAGGCTCAGCTGCCGGCCCATCTCCTGTGGAACGAGGGTTGTCTGCATGTGAGACTGGCCTAGCCAGGGGCATGGAGCTTCTGAATGGGGCCATGGGGCAGAGACCGACCCCTATTCCTGGGGGTGTTCTCTTCTGGGGGGGCCAAACACCCCCCCAAGCCAGGAAGGCTGTGTGGGAAGACTGAGGCAGCGGCAGGGAAGCTGCATGTCCTGAACATGGGCAGAACTGGGTTCACCTAAGCGGAGCTCGGTGGGATAAAGGGGAGCAAAATCCCAGCTCTGTACTCACTGCTGATCAGGTAATGTCAGTCCGGGGGCCCTGGCCTGGCCACTTCAGATTCTTAAACCTTAGGGCGAGTGCTGCAGTGAAGTGTTCTTAAATGAACAACATGTGCTGGGTCATCATCCGAGACTGCTATAACATGAAATATATGACAGAATGTGGGTTAAAACAGAGCAGGAGACATACAATTCTCCCCCAAGAAGTTCAGTCACATATTTAATTAACACTTTTTCTTTTAATATCAGGGACAGCCATGTTAGTCTGTATCCACAAAAACAATCTGATCGAATTGGCCCTGTCAAAACTGGTTCTCCACTTGTGAGGTAAATCCCTTCTATTCATGTGCCAGTATATTTATGTCTGCATCTGTAATTTTCACTCCATGCATCTGAAGAAGTAGGGTTCTTACCCACGAAAGCTTATGCTCAATAAATGTTAGTCTTTAAGGTGCCACCGGACTCCTTGTCATTTTTTTTTAACAAGCATCATCAGCACAGAAGCATGTCGTCTGGAATGGTGGGTGAAGCATGAAGGGGCACACGAATTGTTTAGCATATCTGGCTCGTAAATATCTTGCAACACTGGCTAGAAAAGTGCTATGTGAACCCCTTTTCTCACTTTCAGATGACATTGTAAATAAGAAGAAGGCAGCATTATCTCCCGTAAATGTAAACACATTTCTTTGTCTTGGTGATTGGCTGAACAAGAAGTAGGACTGAGTGAACTTGTAGGCTTTAAAGTTTTACATTGTTTTGTTTTTAAGTGCAGTTATGTAACAACCCCTCTACATTTGTAAGTTACACTTGCACGATAAAGAGATTGCACTACAGTACTTGTTTGAGGTGAACAGAAAATTACTATTTCTTTGTTTATCATTTTTACAGTGCAACTATTTGTAATGAAAAATAATAATATAAAGTGAGTGCTGTACACTTTGTTTTCTGTGTTGAAATAGAAATCAATATATTTGAAATGTAGAAAACATCCAAAATATTTAATAAATTTGAATTGGTATTCTGTTGTTTAACAGCGAGTTTAACCACAGCTAATTTTTTTAATTGCTTTTTTTTTTTTTGAGTTAATCATGTGAGTTTTCTGTGCATTACCTCAATATGGTGCACATAACAAATTCATTCCGCACATGTCTGGAAAAATTAGAGGAAAAATTGCTGATAGCCCCGGTACTTCAAACCAGGTCCCACTCCACCTGACCCCACCACTGCTCTCCTACCCACGCCTCCCCATTTATCCCCCATCCATAATTTCCCCTCCCCTCACTGCGCCCTATCCCCACTGTGATGGGTGATCACCCGCGGGGTGCAGTTTGGGAGGTGCAGGAACCACTGTGGGCTTTGCTGGAGATACTCAGCCTCCCAGGCCCTGTTATCACCCAACACAACGGCAGGTGGTGCCACAAGCCCAACTGAGTTAACTGAGTGCTTTAGTGCTAAGCCACTCCAGGACATACAGCCAAGCTTCCCAGCCTTGCACCCCTGCTGGAGTATAAACCCAGAATTATACTGTCTTCCACTGAACAAGGATCTGTACAATGTGGTGAATTAGTATAGTTTGCTCTATAGTTCCCTCAGTGTGGGAAAGCTATGCACAACAAGCTTGCATTAACCAAGCTGAGATTTTCCCCAGACACTTCATTCAAGATACATTGTGACAGGGCAGAGGGGGGGAATATGTGACAGGGTCGGGCCAGATGGCTAGAGGAGAGTAAGAGAAGGCAGATATATTAGCCCCAGGCTAAGTAGGTCCCTTTCCCTGGGTAAGGTAACAGGGAAGGTTCCAGAACAATCAGGAACCTTCTGGAGACAATTAAGACACGCTGATTAGAACACCTGCAGCCAATTAAGAAGCTGCTAGAATCAATTAAGGAAGGCTAATCAGGGCACCTGGGTTTTAAAAGGAGCTCACTTCAGTTTGTGGGTGTGCGTGTGAGGAGCTGGGAGCAAGAGGCGCTAGGAGCTGAGAGTGAGAAACAGGCTGTTGGAGGACTGAGGTGTACAAGCATTATCAGACACCAGGAGAAAGGTCCTATGGTGAGGATAAAGAAGGGGTTGGGAGGAGGCCATGGGGAAGTAGCCCAGGGAGTTGTAGCTGTCGCACAGCTGTTCCAGGAGGCACTCTAGACAGCTGCGTCCACAGGGCCCTGGGCTGCAGCCCGGAGTAGGGGGGGGCCCAGGTTCCCCCAGATCCACCCAACTCCTGGTCAGACACAGGAGGAGTTGACCTGGACTGTGGGTTCAGAAAAATGGCCAAGCTGAGGGCTGCCGTGAAGCTCCAAGGCGAGCAAATGTGCCAATAAGTGCAAGACCCACCAAGGTAGAGCAGGAACTTTGTCACAACATTGATAAAGAGAAAACATAAAACAAGTTTATTAATTACAGAAAAACGATTTTAAGTGATTGTAAGTGATAGCAAACAGATCAAAGCAGATAATCTAGGAAAAAAACAAAAACACCAAGTAAGCTTAACATATGTAACTAGATGAATAGGATTTGAATTAGCTCACCCTGACTAATGATACAAGCAGTCCACCAAGTTGTCATACACAGGCTAGAAATCCCTTTAGCCTGTGACCAGCATGTTCCCCCGTTCAGTCTTTGGTCCTCAGGTGTTTCCAGGCGTTCTTGTGTGTTGGGAGTGAGGCCCTGAGATGATGTCACATCCTGCCTTCTATCGTTTTTCCATATGGCAGGAACCCTTTTGTTCCTAACTCAGTTCCCAGGCCAGTTTGTGGAAAAATACAGATACCGAAATGAAGTTTCGTGTCATGTGGTCTGGTCACATGCCCTTGCATGTCATAGCAGCCATTATCC
Source organism: Chelonia mydas (assembly GCF_015237465.2). Lineage (NCBI taxonomy): Eukaryota > Metazoa > Chordata > Testudines > Cheloniidae > Chelonia > Chelonia mydas. The sequence goes on along the minus strand of NC_051263.2, from coordinate 14,383,895 downwards.
ATAGGCTGTCTGGAGCGTTTTCAGGAAGGCTCACCAGGTGTGGGAGACCAGCTTCATCAAAGGTCGATTGTTTCCCCTAATGGGCCATTATCCTGAATAGGCCCTTCACAGCCAGCTGTCTAGATTGGAAGCATCTTGCCTAGTGGATGTCACCCAGGTGTGTCTACATGTGACATACAGATAGATAGTCAAAATTAATAACTTTAGAAACAAAATGGATACATGCACACAAATAGGATAATCATATTCAGCAAATTGTATCTTTTTCCATAGACACCTGACAAGACATATCTTGTAGAAGATGCAGCATAATGATGTCAGAATTATATCATAATCATACCACTGTGAAGAATATGGCGTGTAGGGTCACAGGGCACTGTAGCACCTTTCGTTTTGTGTAATTTTTAGACCTTACACTTGCCCGATTCGGTTCTCGGGCAGAAGTAAAACCCAGACCCAAAACAAGTTATGTGATAAAAGGTCCTTTTTACTTTGCAGGCTACATTTCTAAGCAGCACAATAAACAATGGTCATCACTTTTTAACTTTCCCTCTTAGAAATGTACTGGCTGAAATAAGGCCCAAGTGGCTAAAGGTGTAAATAAAAGACTTGGAAAAAAAATCAATGTGTACTTTATTGATGCACATTTTAAACTCATGGCAAGACACATGTGTCTCGATTACCATGTGGTTTGAAGGGGCCTCAGGCCATGGGCCCTGACCAATTGTGGGGCTCCCACAGGCTGGAAATCCCGCCAGTAGTATAAGGGCCCTACCATCAATCAAACCCTAACCCCGCCCCTTGACCCCTTAGCCCCGCCCCTTGACCCCTTAGCGCCACCCACCGGAAGTCCCGCCCCATGGGTTATTACTTCCGGGGTCAAGGCTGCCACATGACCGGAAGCAAGGTGTGTCATGTGACACCCACCCCACCCCTTGACCCCTTTAACCCCACCCCTTGACCTCTGCCCCCCACCAGAGGTCCTGCCCCATGGGGTATTACTTCCAGGGTCAAGGCTGCACCGTGACCGGGAGCAAGGTATGTCATGTGACCCCTCTAACAACTCCTCCCACTGCCCTCTACCAATCAGGATGGGTTTCGCCCCTGTAGGACTTCCCCCCAAGAGGAGCTTTGACCAATCAGGGCGAGTTCCGGAGCGGGGTGTCCTCTCCGGAAGTGGGTCTTGTGACCCCTCTAACAACTCCTCCCCCCCCACCCTCTACCAATCAGGATGGGTTTCGCCCCTGTAGAACCTCCAGAGAGGAGCTTTGACCAATCAGGGCGAGTTCCGGGTGGGGGTGTCCTCTCTGGAAGTGGGTCTTGTGACCCCTCTAACAACTCCTCCCCCCACCCCGCTACCAATCAGGAGGGGTTTTTGTTCCGATAGGACCAAGAGGAGATTTGACCAATTAGGATGAGTTCCGGGGGGCGGGGTGATCTGTCCGGAAATGATTCGTGTGACCCTCTAACAACTCCTCCCACCAACCTCTACCAATCAGGTCGGCCCGGAGAGCAGATTTGACCAAAATAGGGCAGGTTCTGGGATGGGGTGAACCGCCCAGAAGAGGGGCGTATGACCCCTCTGCCAATCAGAGAGCAGCACCATCACCCCATAAGGCCCAGCGTCGGGCAGAAGAGGCTGTCTTTTACCAAGAGTGCGTGTTTTAGAAATCGTGGAAACATGGACTCCTTCACCACCCCCATGAGAACTTCGGACTTTGTTTTAGCCCTGAAGGCCTTTGGACTTGTATGGAGAAAGTGCTACATCAGCGAGAGTTCTGAGGAGGACCCTTTGGCCCAGCCGTTGATGGACACACCGGAAACCGACCCCGAAACCCGGCTGCTTGTGAGGCACCACGATGAGCGTGATGGCCTCTTGTTGTCCACCCCCGGAGAGGTGGAAGGTGATCACGGCTTGGGGGTGTTACGGTTGGACAAGGTGAATGAAAAGACGTGGCTCAGGTAAATGAATGTTTAAGAAGTGACGGTCGGGGTGGGGGGGTGTAATGGGGGAGGTGGGGGGTGGGAGGCTAGGAACCAGGGATTGTGTAAATCAAAAACCAAGCAGTGGTGTGTTTACGCTGTTCTTTTTTTGAAAAAAAATCTCTCAACAGCTCGATGATGCCTTTCTGGAGGCCTTTGAAAACTGACACATCGGTAGCCCTGTGGAGTAAATGTATCATGCATCAGCTGTTTTTTGCTCATGTATGAGACACAGATCTCAAGAGGAAAGGACAAAATGGAAGAATGAACCAGCACAGACACCCTCATGTTAGGAGTCATGGCGTCCATTTTTACAGGCGGTTGTAAAAGGTTGTGTTTAAACCAGGCGATTAATAAAACTTATTTAAATGTGTTAATATGAATGTTGTCCCCCACCCACACTTGTGTTAGTAAGAGATGGTACCAGTAACAGTCATGTCTTCACAGGCGGCTCTGTTAAAGAAAATATATTACACCCCCGGGGAAGTTGGGAGCTTTGGCGGGGTGAACCCTCTTTTTCAAGTGGCCAAAAAGCATAGTAAAACTTTAAATAGAAGACAAGTAACAGCTTGGCTTTCAGACCAGGATGCTTATACTTTGCACAAACCGGCTCGAATACGTTTTAAAAGAAACAAGACCATTGTTTCAGATGTGGATGCGCAATGGCAGGCAGATTTGGTGGATATGCACCAGTTCTCCAAACAGAACAGCAATTTTAAGTACATCTTAACAGTGGTAGACATTCTATCCAAATATGCCTGGGCCTTAGGCCTAAGAGACAAGACGAGTGGTGAGGTATGCAAGGCCTTTAAAGCTATTTTTAGCGAAGGGTGTGTGCCTCAAAAATTACAAACCGATCGGGGGAAAGAATTTTTAAACAAACCCTTAAGCAGATTGTTAAAACGGCATGGCATTCACCATTTTGTTACTAATAATGAAGTCAAAGCAGGGGTTGTGGAGCGGTTTAACAGAACTTTAAAAACTAGGATGTGGAGATATTTTACAGCCCATAACACCTTTGGCTACATCGATGTGTTACCTGACTTTATAAAGAGTTACAACCAGAGCTTTCACAGAACTATACATACCAGACCCGCTGATGTTAACCCTTCAAATTCTCTGAAGGTATGGAAAATGGTTTATGGAGATGATTTTAAAATAAAACTGGTTGTTGCCCCTTTTCGAAAAGGCGACCACGTGAGACTATCTAAAACCAAAGGAGCTTTTGAAAAAGGTTATGAACAGACATTTACCGATGAGATATCATAGTGGATGAAGCCTTAACCAGGGATCAGAGACCTGTATACCGATTTAAAGACTACAAGGGTGAGACAGTTACGGGATCTTTTACCCTGAAGAATTACAAAAAGTAAACCCCAAACGAGACAGGATTTTACAGGGTTGAAAAAGTTCTAGCGGAGAAAGGAAAAGGGAGAAAAAAGCAACTACTGGTAAAATGGTTGGGGTGGCCTGATAAGGTTAACAGCTGGGTGAAAGCTTCTCAACTCTGTGACATTTAGACGCAAACAACAAACAAACAAAGTTATTCCTCCCCGCAAAGTCAGAGAAGATGAGCGACGGCGGGTTTTACATTACTTTGCCCAGCAACGCCAGCTCTGCAGTTTTTCCCCAAAACACCAGCTCGAACTTTACAATACGGCTAATTAAGCCCTTGGATCTCCGGGGTGCCTGGGAGGTGGGGTTAGTGGAAATACAATACCCGCACAGCTGGAACACTATCAACGAAGGACACCCCTTTTGAAGTCACCTTTGGAGATATGGCATGGAGTTCATCCTATGAAGAGGTTATACGCGTCCATACCCGAATTACTGGATCATATAAACAGTATCATAGCTCGTCACCCCGGACCGCCTGAGATGGTCATGAACTATGACCCTGTGGGTAGAAAAATTAGACTTAAATCCGCCGCTTTTACTTATATGTTTTCTACCAGCGGGGAGCTAGCTAACATTCTGGGCTTGGGCCCCAAACACAGCATCCAAAAATTCCCTTTCTCGGCAGACATTACAGGGGGTTTTTAATTCCTTGTATCTGTACACAGATATCGTAGAACATCAGTTTGTGGGGGATTTTTCTGTTCCCCTGTTACGTTGTGTCCCCGTCCAAGGAAGGAACAACGAGTTTGTCACCATCACCTACGATAAACCTCATTACGTCCCTATCAGTAAACACCCACATCGACACCATTACCATTGAAATAAAGACAGATCAGAACAAAAGCGTCTCATTTCGCTTTGGCAAGGTGATCATCAAGCTACACCTGCGCCCCCGGAGAGAGCGAGTTTTCTAAAAAGCAAAACAGTATTATGGCGATCTAAAAAATTACGGCGACCCCAACGTCTACAGAAATTATTACAAAAGCCCAGGCGGGATACGCCCTTCCCGGATATCATGGGGCCCCCCGTGATGTATGGGGCAGGCGTAGGTGGAATATTCCGTAGCCTCTTTCGAAAAGCCGTACCGCTTTTGAGGAGGGGGCTAGAGATTATTAAACCCCACGTAAAAACCGCCGCTCAAAACATAGCTAAAGACGTGGTAGGTCACGTCTCCCGCGCTGTTCTGGAGAAGGTGGGGAACACAGCTTCACAGGAAGGATCGGGGCTGATGTACATTAAAAGGAGGAAGAAGAGAAAGAGAAATGCGTCATACCGCGACGCGCAGGTCCCCCGAAACCCTTTAAAAGAAGGGCTTTGACCCGCAGGGTCGGCCATAAGCGAAAGTCCAAGAGGAAGCCTGGGCGAAAGAGGAAACACTCGCCGGCTGATACGAGAGATATATTTTAATCAACAAGGCTTTCGTTCACTGCGGGTCTGAAGAATGCACCAAATCCGAACTAGACTTGTTCCAAATAGCCCCTACGCAGACCAGCATTGAGAAAAGCATCTACATCGAGGTGCCACCTCTGTCAGCCGTTACGGAGTCTGCCCCCATTGACTTCTTTATAGCAGGGAATGGCATAGATTATATGGATTTAAACAACACACTGCTGTACCTGTGTGCAAGATTGTGAAAGGAGACGGAACTGAACTCAACGGCGGACGCCGAGGTGGGCCTGGTGAATTACCCAGTGGCCTCTATTTTTAGTCAGCTGGATGTCACGCTCGGAGACCGTCTTGTAAGCCAAAGCAACAACTGTTACCCTTACAGGGCCTTTATAGAATCGGTGCTCAATTACAGCAACGACACCCTCGCCACACAATTTTCCGCTGGCCTCTTTTACAAAGACACTGCCGGACAACAGGAAGACACAGACTTGGATGGCGAGAATCTAGGGTTTGTGAGGCGTGCAAAGCTGACCGCTCAAAGCAGAACAGTAGAGCTTCTGGGTCATCTACACAGAGACCTGTTTTTTCAAGAAAAACTATTGTTGAACGGATGTGGATGTGAAATTAAACTGACGCGCAGTAAAGATCCTTTCTGTTTAATGGGCAGCAGAACCAAAGGCTTTAAACTGCGCATTCTATCAGCATCCCTTTTTGTGAAGAAAGTACGTGTGGCCCCGAGCGTTCGTCTGGGGCACGCCGAGGCCCTGCTTACTGCTAATGCCAAATACCCCGTGGACCGTGTGGGAATGAAAGTGTTTAGCATCCCTGCGGGCAGCAGGGTCAGTAACCAGGAGAACCTGTTCTTGGGACAGTTGCCCAAAATGCTTGTCCTGGGGTTCGTGGATAACGATGCCTTTAGCGGAAGTTACGCTAAAAATCCCTTTCATTTTAAGCATTACGATATTAATTTTGTGGCCTTGTATGTGGATGGTGAGCAGATACCGACCAAGCCTCTGCAACCAGACTTCGAGGCAGGACGCTGCGTGAGAGAATACATGAATCTGGTACAGACGGCCGGTAAACACATGAAAGATCGTTCTCTGTTAATCGACCGTGAGCAGTTTGCACAGGGTTACACCATGTTTGCCTTTGACCTGTCCCCTGACCAGGAATGCGCCGATCACTATTCCCTGATTAAAACCGGGAACCTGAGAGCAGAAATTCGTTTTGGGAAGGCTTTAACCATTACCGTCAATATGATCGTGTATGGGGTTTTTGACAACATCATAGAGATAAATCAGAGGAGAAATGTTCTGTTTGACTACATGTGAACATGGACACCGTGCAGCTCTCACGTGTCTTATCAACGGACCCTTACACGAAAAAGAATTTCTTAGACGTGTTTCCCTGCGATTGGCTCCTGGCGGCAAGCTGTCTCAGAGACCCCTAGGTTTGGTGGTCAACACGCATCCACACAGCCAACCGGGTGAACACTGGCTTGCCGTTGTATCTGGTGGAGCGTAACCTTGGAGAGTTTTTTGACTCATACGGGCATCCCCCGAACAGTGTGTTCTTTCCTAAAAGCATTATGAAATTTTTAAACAAAAATGCCACAGACATTGTGTTTCACAACAGACAATTACAAGACCCCAGCTCCGTTGCCTGCGGCTATCACTGCGCGTTTTTCTTACACCATCGTAGCAAGGGTTGATCTTTTGACCGGATTTTAAAATTGTATTCTAATGACTTAGTGCAAAACGACCGGATGGTGATGAATTTGTAAAAAATAAATTTAAATACTTGGCCATGCCTAGCCTTGCTCAAAGCATGTTTCAACAAGCCCAGACATGCGTATCTTGCAACGATTTTCATAGTCATGTTACCCAATAAAGCACCCCAGGTGAGGGGTTTAAAAGACAATCGATGTTTGGCGTGGTTTTTTAAAAAAAACAAAACACAATGACCCAATTCAGAAATGTTTTATTTAAAGCAAAACATTACCAGTTTTTTAAAAAAATAGAACGTGAAAAAGATCACAAACTGAGCCATTCGGCTCTTTTAGCCACTTTTCGTTTTTTAGATGGCAAAAAAGGGGTCACTGTTTCTTGGTCCACACCGGTGTCAGCGATTGAGGCCTTGAGGCGTTCCAAAAGATCTCTGTTGGTCGCGTTGCCCATGACGGAAGATGGTATGTTCAGTTCTGCCATGGCATTCATAAACACATCCCATCCTTTAGGTACATGTCTGCTAGGAACAGAGCGCGTCTGGGTGACGGCCCTGACTAAGTCGAGCATGTTAGAACCATTAACCACAGAGCCTTTGTACACAAAAGACCCTTTATCGGTCCATGAAGAAATGTTTTTATCTTGGCCCAGCTTATTTAGCAATACTGACGCATTTTTCTTATAACGCTTATTCACGTTATCCAACACCTCCTGAGCAACAGAGTCTGAGGTCTTTGGTGTTTCGGAGGGTTTGGCAGTCACACTCTGTTCCTGTTCTGGTAGAAACAGACTTATTTTTCCTTTGTCCACATCGCTCTGCTTCACGTACGTTAGGTACCTTTGAAGCACGGTGCTGTAAAGTTTAGCCTTTTCATATTCACCTAAGTCAGTTCTTTGAAGAACAGATTTCATTTCAGCATCCAGTAAGCGCGTTGCGGTCGTTCTGATATTTTCCTCTGCCAGAGGGGGAGCACTTAATTGCCTCCAACTGCCGGCTGGGCACCAGGTACATTTTTTCTGCATACTCCATTATCGATTAGTTAAAAGCCCCGTTATCAGAGGGATAGCAAAACTTAACAGGGGTCCTATAAACCCCCCAGACTGCTTCACCAGACGCTTCTTTCTTTTAAGTGAAACCCTTTTATTACACAAAGTTTTTAGAAGCGTGTGTTTCTTTTTCAGCACACGCACTTGCTTCGGTGTTAAAGGTACGTTTCCTTTTAAGGTGTTGAGCGCTATTTCTGAGATGGCTGCTACTAGATCGTCAGAGGCCGAGCACAGTATAGCCCTCCTTTGCTGTGGGGACGATTTGCTAAGTAATTTTAAAAGGCCCCAGGTTTCTTTTCACGCTGCTAGACATGTTTTCAGTCAGCAACCCCGGCTGCTAAAAAGGGGCCTGCCAATAATTCATCTCTTTTTATACCGGGCTGTTGTTCTTTTTAAGTATAAACTGCCGGCCAGCCTGGAGGGAAAAAACCAGTTCTTAGCCTATAAGCTTCTGGTGTGGAAGCATTTAAATCCACCACCAGGTAGCCATAAGGCCTTTTGGTAGCATCCTCAAAAGCTTCTAGAAAGAACTGAGCTTTGCCGGGGTACATTTGCCGAGTGAGTGTAGCAATTTGTAATCTGTCCCTGGGGTTTTTGAACAGAACCATGTATTTTGTGTTTAGGTTAATAGTGCGACTCTTTTTTCCCTGGCAAAATACGTTCTGAACTATATACATAATGCTCAGCTTCCTGTGATGCACGTACTTGGTAAAGGCTTTCTCGATTTCATCGCTTTCACAAGCGGAGTTCATCAGATCGTCTATGATAATCATGTTCACTTTATTGGTAGGAAACAAACGGTCATCGTCAAAAGCATCAGGCAGACCCTCCACAAAATTGATAAAGGGATATTTACAGAGCAGTTCTTTATACAGAGGTTGCCAACAACTGTAACACCACACAATATTCTCAGGCGTAACAGACAATGTTTTGTTTGGCGTTATCCAATACATTTTTTATAAAGTAACTTTTCCCGCAGTTGCTAGGCCCCGCGAGAATTGCAGAAAAGGGGTGTTTCCACCTCGTATCCATTTTTCAAAAGCCGGAGGGCAGGGTTTTAAACCCTTCTCCTAGGACCCTCTTGTTGTAAATGACTTTCTGTGTTTTTTTTAAGGGTTTTTGTCTCTATTTGCCACTGATTTTTGTTTCTTACAATAGAGGGTTGCTGCACCTCTATCTTTTTTGAGGGGTTCTCTCACAGACCCGTGCAATAGTCCAGGACTAGATCTTTCAAACTGTCAAAGTTGATCTTTTCACAGTTTGCTACGTTCAGGGTAATACCTTTGACCTTCATACAAGCCTTTCCTCCCGACAGTTTATACCCGTAAGTTTTTGGGCCTGCCAACACAAACTCGGTGATGTGCTGATCTGGTGGGATCTTGCTCGTGAGGTCCCCTAAATAATCCCCCAGAGGGGGATTCCAGGCCCCCTCCCTTTCACAAATATCACAGAGTCAGTGTCGTGGTTACAGGCACCGCTCTTGCAATCCGTTCTAGGAGGTTGTATAGTTCTAAGCGGGCATAAGCGGTGGTGAAACAGGCTATGAAAACATTGGTATTGCCAGAGACAGAATAACGGTCTTTTGCGTGCTTCCAAGATATGCACGCTGTTTCATCGTCGATAAACTCACAGGATGAAACCTCGTAGTTGGGGGAAAATAGGTACTGAAAGAGTTCGTCGGGGTCTCTCACGATGCTGGTATTGGGTAGGTTGGTTCTTTGGCCGAATTTACCCCACAGAGAATTTAAAAACAATTTAGCAATTTGGCGTTTAGCAGGGTTTAGCCTGATCTCGTTTCGGCGTTAAAGCACGCCTTCTTTCTGGTAGAAATCGTTAACATACTTATTTTGTTTGTCTTCGTCTGTGCACCAGCTGGCTACCCTGAAGCTTCTTGTTTCTGGCGGAGATGTAATTTTATGTACTCCAAAAGAGTTCATCAGATTTTTCATTAAAATGCCAGATTTCATAGATTTTAGCCACCACGTACCCCTTCACTATGGCTGCGTTCAATTCCACAGTGCACCAAGTCCCCAGGATGGCCCTCTCCTCGTCAGTGTGGGTGCACGTCTCCCGCTGCACGGTTTCCACGCAGGTTCGGCATAGCGGGAACATAAGCTTGCCGCCCACTTTGACAGGTAACAATGGGAAAAAGAGGCTTGTGGGGAGTACACTTTAACTTTTGCAATTCCAAAATAATTTGCAAGGGTCCAAATTTGTCATAAACTATATCGGGGTGCCCGATAGGGTAGTCTTTGGTTTTGTTTACAAAAGGGTACAAGCTGGTAAAATCATAATAGTGGATTTCTTCGCCGGGCTTAGGTTTATAATATAGACAGATGGCGTTCGTCCTCCCCCGAAAAAGAGCATCCCTAGGCATGAGAGGTTGGGGTAACTGGGCTCGGTTTAAAAAGCTCGCAAGCTCCCTGTCTGTTTCTTTCATCACCACCCACTCATGCTCCCAAAGAGTCCTCACTACAAAAACCAAGCCGTTTTAGATAGTCGGTCTTGAGCTGCGTCTTGTAATAAAGAAACCCAAACGTTGTACCCATCATAGGCTTTTGTGCTTTTTCACAATGACAGGCGACACAGCCGTGAAAAAAACACCCATTAAACTCAAAGGCTGTGTGCACCCCGTCAATATTGGCATAACCGTCTAAAAAGTAGGGGCCTACCTGTAGTTCCCCACCCTGTAAAGCGTGCTGTATTTGTATATTTTCTTTTTGAGAGATATACAACAGCCACTGGATAGATGGGGTGGAATATCTCTTTTTCTGTCTGTGATAGTTGTCTGGAGGGAGAAGAGCTACCGTGTTAGGCTCCAAAAACATAAACCTGTACATAGCCATGCAGACGGATGCCAGCGTTATGTACCGGAACGGATCTATACACAGTTTTATCTCGGTGAATTTACCGGGTTCTCTTTCTACTAGATCGACCTTCTCCGTCATATTCATAATTTCTTTTCTGTATAGGATACAAGCCTGTCTCAAAATTTTTACGTCCTGCTGGCAGTAATACGCAAGCTCTTTCTGCAGGTCAAAAGTCTCAGAGCTGTGGTCTTGATACCAGTCGAGAAACTCTGCTTTTTCCCTGGGCATCATGCTTTCTACACCGTAGTGCTCCACACCGGGAATAGGCCCCACACAATTTTGATTTTTCTAAAGTGTTAAAAAAATGTGGAAAATACCCTTTGCAACCTTCAAAACCCCATCGCCTGTGGGAGCTGCTAAGCTTCATGGGCAAGAAGTTTAAAGAGTCTATAAACGAATGCCAAGGGCCTTAACTTCCACACACATTAGTTTACTGCCCTGAGTGATCAGTTCTATGCACATCTTTTCCTTCAGTAACTGTCTAACGCAGAAATACGCATCATAACCTTTGGAATTGTGTGCTAGGAACGTGTAGTCCCGAACTCTTTGCCAATAAAGGTCTTAACAAACATAGAAAGACATTCGTCACCCTTAAATTCCCAGGATTTTCCGGCTTTAGGGAAAAATATAATTGGGAGTGTGCAACCCACTCTCCTGCATGCCTTCAAAATCATAAAAAATATACTTTTGTGATGATTCGGGCTTTCTAAGGCTGTCCATAAAACAGAGGTGAACGTCTACATCTCCAACGATCAAACCCTGACACTGCTTACAGCGCCTCCCTTTACACCTGTGCCGCTTGTCCACGTACGCCTGACACTTATCGCACAAAGTTTTAGACAGGCATTCAACTTGGTTTTTTGACGCACAGTTGACATGTCTGTCTAAAACACTCTTTGGACTGACAATACAGTTTACAGCTAGGACACCTCAGCTGCACACCCATGTTGTCAGAGCATGTTGCGCTCAAGCAGAGACGGCAACGATACCTGCAAGAATGGTCGTGACTGTACACCGTGTGGGCAAAAATCACAGTAATTTCTTGCTCCGAACAACTTTTTCACATCCAGAACCCCATAGTAATGTTCATTGTGCAACAGGATGAAATAAGTCTTAGGGTACACGGGGCCCCCCGTTTTAAAAAAACCCCAGCCACCTTTCACCGCATACAGCACCACCTGTATGTTAACTCCTAAATGCTGTTCAAACTTTGCTACGTCACTGAGCATAACCTTTTTTTGATCTGACCACCCCAGTTTCTCGTGCAACTTTCTCACCTCTGCTAACAATTCTGCATCCGTAGGTTTATGACCGGCCATGACAGCCAAGAGCCCTCCCGCAAAAACATAGATAGGTACCGGTGTAAGTCCGGTCTACTAAACATTGTCTCTTTTTATGAATAATCTGACTACTAAGGATAGAATTTAAAACTCTTCAAGCGCCCCCCACCCCTATTTTTTACAACTGTCACAACGAGGCGCAACGTCCCATCGAGATGCAATTCTCTATTGCTCTGAAGCAGCTTTGAGGTCTGGTTTAAGAAATCCTCAGCGGACAGCTCATCCCTAGTTCTTCTGACTGAAAACAAAGGGTTAGTTAAACGACGGCTCTCTAACGTAACTGTACGTAATCATCAGGCCTACCCCTACCATTAATGTCATCAAGAACTAGCTGTATCCCTCTGTGTATGGCTTCAACAGCCTGTTGAGCTGAATTTATTTGCTCAAGATGGACAAAACGAAACTCCTCACAATACACCGACCCCCCAAATCTAGGTAATTCACGTTGCCAACTTCTCACTCTCTCCATATACGCCTCTGCATTTTCAGGGTTACTTGGGGGTTCCTCTACGGAACCATCAGTGGCATCTTCTACATCCGATACTAATTGAGAGTCAGACTCTGAGACGCCTCCATGAGGGGCATTGGAGTCGATGGGACTCCGTCTAGAGAGCACTCTGGGGAATTTTCTAAACCAGAGTCTGATTTCACCTCCCCATTTTCAGACATGCCAGTTTGAGAGCCTCTGGTAGGGGGCATCTCTTTTGTTTTTTTTCCCTCATTACCTCTTTAGCCCTTTTTAAAATTTTTACAGTGACCCTGGCCTGGAATTTTTTGGCAGCCATCTGTTTATCCCCCAAGCGCCGTCTGCCCTTTTGTTTACACACGAGCTGATGTGCACCCTTGAGGGTACCCCTTTTCCACACCTAGTCATGCCTGATCAGAAGCCCCCCTTTCCAGCCCCCCTTTCTTTTAGGCCCCCTGAGGATTCAGTGTCCATCAGTTTTCTGAACAAAGCGTCGTATTTTTTCCAAATCTTTTTAGAATGCCGTAGTTTTAGACCCCCGAGGACTACAGCGTCCATCAGTTTTCTGAATGAAGCATCAAACTCTTCCCAAATACTAGAATATGGGGGATCTTTGTCAGTCCTTAGTTTTTTATTCACAACCCCTAGAGTGCCTGCTCTGGATTTGTGAATGTGTGTGTTTCTGCACACATTCAGAGCCCCTAGAGTGCCTACTCCGGGTTTGTGAATGTGGACGTTTTCACTCACAGTTTTCTCAGGGCTTGGTGCGGCGGTGGCCACTGAGGAACTGGAGTTGTGTTTGCATGGTTGCAATACCTTGGCATCGCAGGTGTTTTCAATCCTTGGTTTTTTATTCACAACCCCTAGAGCGCCTGTTCTGGGTTTGTGAATGTGGGCGTTTTTGCTCACAGTTTTCTCAGGGCTTGGCGTGGCGGTGGCTGCTGAGGAACTGGAGTTGTGTTTGCATGGATGTTTTTTACCAGAGTGTTTTGTTTTGTCCTTGGGTTTGACGTAAATGAGGTTTGGACTGGGCTGATGCTTCATCTGCACTCTTGTGCTGTTTTGCGTTGTTAAAGGTCTCAAAGCAGATTCCTGGTTCTTTGGTGGTTCTCGGGGAGGGGTCCTTGTAGCTCCCACTACAGCCTTGTCAGAAGGGCTGCATATGCCTGCTTGGGGCGGGTGCGGGGGAAAAAGCATTTTACAAAAACGTAACTTTGCCAGCTTTCTCACCCACACCTATGTATGTACTTAAAATACAAAACCTCATAAATTAACCAGACTAATAAGCAAAATATATTTACCTGGCTTCATCCATCCGTCACTGATATTTGTGAATTTTTCTTTTCAATTGTCTCTTTCCTTTTTCTTTTGAGCATTTTTACCCGCTCATGTTTTGACCGTGCTGTAAAGCAAACAACATTCTAATAAAACACATGAAACTGTCTAGTAAACTTTGAAATAAAATTAAAAAATATCCATTAGGGTGTTTTTTTCTATTAAAAAAGTCATAGCTTTAAAACAAAATAATCCATTTCAGGCTGTACAACAAAAACAGGTTTTGAGTTTATTTCTACCACTTTGAAAACAACCCCCACAAATATTTTTTTTTAAAAATACATCTCATTTTGCAAAGTAAAAACCCTGTTAATTGGAAACACACCATCACCATCAGTTTGTAGACATATACTTTTTAAAAACCACCTATGTTTTACACACACACACACACACACAGAGAGAGTTTAAAACACTGTTTGCAACAAAATACTTTTCAATAAACCCACATGCTTTTAAAAAGATCCCTGGTTGTTCTGGCCCCCACCCTGCCCCAGCCATGTGTGCTTGGGGTCTTTGGGGTAAGAAAAAAAGCCAAAATGTTAGTTAGTATTAGCTCCCAAATCCCTATTCAACCTATGTAATACCTGAAGTTATTAAGCACAACTACAGTTAAAAATGGTTTTTTACCTTGGCCTGGTGATGAACTGCAACTTAAAGTTACTGGCTCCATGCTAAACAGATCACACTGTAATAAAGATATGCACCATTATTTACTAAGATAGCATGGCCAAAAAATGGCATTATATAATATATATATATTTTCAGAGTTAAAAAAAAACCAGGGAACATACCTCCACTTGTAGCCCAGCAGCAATTCAAGAGAGTTTCTGTTGAAAGAGACAGTCTCCAAGCTACCTGAGGTTTTTTTTTTTTTTTTTTACACCATCCTAACTCTTTTGTTTCAAAATAGTTAGCAGGTTGATTGGATCACCCCTCCCCTAGCATTCCCTTTTGTGATCGGGGGTGGGGAATAAGTTTTTCTGCACAATTGGGCTGCTTTTCTTTTTTTTCTTTTTTAAGTTCAAATACTTTTTGTCGTCCCCCCCGCCACCCTGTAGGGCCTTCTTAAAGTAACCATTTCAAGTGAGGGGCCCTTTGCAGATATCAATGAATGTCTTGGGCTTGTTTTTGTTTTTTAAAACATGTTCTTTCATGCTTAAAGTTTGGTGGGGCGGAGGGTGGGTGATTTCTAGAAAAAAGTGCCCCATGGCCTTCAACCAACTCCTGGGCCATATTTAAACTGGCCTATAGCATTCCACCAACTCCAGGGGTTATATTTAAACTGCCCAATAGCATCTGCAAACTCCTGAGGTTTTATTTCATTTCATATTAATCAGAACTCACCATCCTCACCCACCCACCTCCCTTACTATGGGTGCACCCCCATCAAAATTATCCCTATGGCAACAAGGGTGAGTAATCACAGTCACCCTGGCTATTCATTGAGGGGGTGGTTAAACCCGTTCAGTTCAACAGAATAAGTCAACTCTATTGTACTCAACCACATGTCTGAACCATCCCTGTTTGTTTTTATTGTAAACACATTTTTAGGGTATTTTTCCCCCCTCCCACAACATACATTTCAGCTTTTTTTTTTTTTTTTTTTGCTGTAAATGGGTCTCTCTTGCACAAAAGACACAAGAGCTAGGTTCTCACAAACAATTTTTTTTTTTTATTTAAAAGACATACAGCTCCTTGAAAACAAACCAAGATGCTCATTAAAAAAGAAAAAAAAGACATTAAGCTCCCTTAAGGGCCAGAGACCTTTTAACAGAAATACAAATAGTCACAAAGCCCTTTTGAATAGATTTTTTTTTTTAAATTTACAGCTACCAAGTTTTATATCGCATGTTTGGCACCTCACCATTTTCTATTTAATCCTTTAGATTTCTTTACAAATAACCTTTTTCTTAAGCAGGGTTCTGTAACTTTTTGTGCGGACCAGACGGTCAATATAACGCTCTAAGCAGGCATCTTCTGGTTTGGTCATTTTCTTTAAAAACATGGTCAGGGTCTCCACTGAATTGCACAGCATTTATCAAGGTCACCCCTTGTGCTAAATGTTCTTGGGTTAGGCACAGACATTGCATAGCATAACCTATGGCAATCACAGTGTTTAATAAGCTTTCCAAACACAGCTCAGCACACAGGCCCCGGAGCTTGCAGTTTATATCCACTGAAGTCCAAGTCACACAGTCATGGTGCCGCTGGCCTGGTGCATCTATGACACAGCCCTCACAATCTTCAAAAGCTTTTCCCTAAGACAGTGATTAAGAACAGAATAAACAGCAACGCGTACAATAGTCCGCATGACTTTGTTACGCTCACGACCTGCACGGGCTCAGTCATTTCCATGCCAAGCCTCCTCCTAAACTCCTCATAGCCGTCATCCTCGGAGTCCTCTTCAACATTTTTGTATCGGCGTTGAGCAAAAACAAGGTGGGCCCGGTTCATCTTCGCTGCTTGGTGCAACGCTGTCCAGAGTCTCCGGGTCCTCTAGAAAGGCATCATCGAGCTGTTGAGAGATTTTTTTCAAAAAGGAAACAGCGTAAGCACCCCACTGCTTTGGTTTTGATTTACACAATCCCTGGTTCCTAGCCCCGTTACACACCACCCGACCGTCACTTCTTAAGCATTCATTTACCTGAGCATTCATCTTGTCCACTAGTGACTTCCCCGAGCTGCGATCACCTTCCTCCTCCCGGGGGTGTGGACAACAAGAGGCCATCACGCTCATCGCGGGGCCCCAGAAGCGGCTGGGTTTTCAGGGTCCGGGGTATCCATCAATGGCTGGGCCAAAGGGCTCCCCTCAATCGCCCCCCTCCTCCTCCTCAGAACTCTCGCTGATGTAGCGCTTTCTCCGCGGTTTGTTGAAGGCCCTTGGGGCTAAACAAAGTCCGAAGTTCTCACGGGGGTGGTGAAGGAGTCCATGTTTCCACGATTTCTAAAACACGCGCTCTTGGTAAAAGGACAGCCTCTTCTGCCTGATGCTGGGCCTTATGGGAGTGATGGTGCTGCGCTCTGATTGGCAGAGGGGTCATACACCTCTCTTCTGGGCGGTTCACCCCATCCCAGAACCTGCCCTATTTTGGTCAAATCTACTCTCGGCCGGCCTGATTGGTAGAGGTTGGTGGGAGGAGTTGTTAGAGGGGTCACACGAATCATTTCCGGACGGGTCACCCTGCCCCCCGGAACTCATCCTAATTGGTCAAATCTCCTCTTGGTTCTATCGGAACAAAACCCCTCCTGATTGGTAGCAGGGTTGGGGAGGAGTTGTTAGAGGGGTCACAAGACCCACTTCCAGAGAGGACACCCCCACCCCGGAACTTGCCCTGATTGGTCAAAGCTCCTCTCTGGGAGGTCCTACAGGGGCGAAACCCATCCTGATTGGTAGAGGGTGGGGGGGGGAGGAGTTGTTAGAGGGGTCACAAGACCCACTTCCGGAGAGGACACCCTGCTCCGGAACTCGCCCTGATTGGTCAAAGCTCCTCTTGGGGGGAAGTCCCTACAGGGGCAAAACCCATCCTGATTGGTAGAGGGCAGTGGGAGGAGTTGTTAGAGGGGTCACATGACATACCTTGCTCCCGGTCACGTGGCAGCCTTGACCCTGGAAGTAATACCCCATGGGGCAGGACCTCTGGTGGGGGGCAGAGGTCAAGGGGTGGGGTTAAAGAGGTCAAGGGGTGGGGTGGGTGTCACATGACACACCTTGCTTCCGGTCATGTGGCAGCCTTGACCCCGGAAGTAATAACCCATGGGGCGGGAACTTCCGGTGGGTGGCGCCTAAGGGGTCAAGGGGCGGGGCTAAGGGGTCAAGGGGCGGGGTTTAGGGTTTGATTGATGGTAGGGCCCTTATAGTAGTAGAATGAAGTGTCTGGGGAAAATCTCGGTTTGGTTAACACAAGCTGTTGGGCATAGCTTTCCCACACTGAGTGAACTATAGAGAAAACTATAATAATACACTACATGTACAGTTCCTTGTTCAGTGCAAGACAGCATAATTCTGCGTTTATTCTCCAGCAGGGGTGCAAGGCTGGGAAGCTTGGCTGTATGTCCTGGAGTGGCTCAGGTAAAGCACTCAGTTAACTCAGTTGGGCTTGTGGCATCACCTGCTGTCATGTTGGGTGATAACAGGCCCCTGGGGAGGCTGAGTGTATCTCCAGCAAAGCCCACAGTGGTTCCTGTGCCTCCCAGACTGCACCCCGCGAGTGATAACCCACCACAGTGGGGATAGGGCGCAGTGAGGGGAGGGGGAATTATGGATGGGGGATAAATGGGGCGGCGTGGATAGGAGAGCAGTTGTGGGATCAGGTGGAGTGGGACCTGGTTTGAAGTACCGGGGCTATCAGCAATTTTCCCTCTAATTTTTTCCAGATGTCTGCGAAATGAATTTTGTTATGTGCACCATATTGAGGTAATGGGCAGAAAACTTCAAGTGATTAAAAAAAAGCAGTTACAATTAATCGTGATTAAAATAGCTGTTAAACAATAGAATGCCAATTCAAATTTATTAAATATTTTTGGATGTTTTTCTACATTTTAAAATATATTGATTTCTATTTCAACACAGAATACAAAGTGTACAGTGCTCACTTTATATGATTTTTTATTACAAATATTTTCACTGTAAAAAATGATAAATAAAGAAATAGTATTTTTCTTTTTCTCCTCAAACAGTACTGTAGTGCAATCTCTTTATCCTGAAAGTGTAACTTAGAAATGTAGGGCAGGGGGTTGTTACATAACTGCACTGAAAAACAAAACAATGCAAAACTTTAGAGCCTACAAATCCACTCAGTCCTACTTCTTGTTCAGCCAATCACTAAGACAAACACATTTGTTTACATTTATGGGAGATACTGTTGCCTACTTCTTATTTACAATGTCATCTGAAAGTGAGAACAAGCGATTGCATGGCACTTTTGTAGCCAGCTTTACAAGGTATTTATGTGCCAGATATGCTAAACATGCGTGTGCCCCTTCATGCTTCACCCACCATTCCAGAGGACATGCTTCCATGCTGATGATGTTCATTTTAAAAAAATGCATTAATTAAATTTGTGACTGAACTTTCTTGGGGCGAGAATTGTATGTCCCCTGCTGTTTTACTCGCATTCTCTCATATATTTCATGTTGTAGCAGTCTCAGATGATGACCCAGCACATGTTGGTCATTTAAGAACACTTTCACTCCAGATTTGACAAAACGCAGACCGTACCAATGTGAGATTTCTAAAAATAGCTACAGCACTGAACCTAAGGTTTAAGAATCTGAAGTGCGTGCCAAAATCTGATCGGGACGGGGTGTGGAGCATGCTTTCAGAAGTGTTAAAAGAGCAACACTCTGATGTGGAAACTACAGAACCCAAACCATCAAAAAAGAAAATCAACTTCCGCTGGTGGCAGCTGACTCAGATGATGAAATGAATATGCGTAGGTCCGCACTGCTTTGGATTGTTATCGAGCAGAACCCGTCATCAGCATGGATGCACGTCCTCTGGAATGGTGGTGGAAGCATGAAGGGACATATGAATCTTTAGCACATCTGGAGGTAAATATCTTGCGACACCAGCTACAAGAGTGTCATGCGAATGCCTGTTCTCACTTTTAGGTGACATTGTAAACAAGAAGTGGGCAGCATTATCTCCCGCAAATTTAAACATGCTTGTTTGTTTGAGCGATTGGCTGAACAAGAAGTAGGACTGAATGGACTTTAGGCTCTAAAGTTTTACATTGTTTTATTTTTGAATGCAGTTATTTTTTGTACATAATTCTACATTTGTAAGTTCAACTTTCATGAGGAAGAGCCTGCATTATGGTACTTGTATGAGGTGAATTGAAAAAAACTATTTCCTTTGTTTTTTACAGTGCAAATATTTGTAATAAAAATAAATATAAAGTGAGCACTGTATACTTTGTATTCCGTGTTGTAATTGAAATCAGGAAATGTAGAAAACATCCAAAATGTTTAAATGAATGGCATTGTATTATTGTTTAACTGCGCAATTAATAGTGCAATTTATCATAATTAATTTAAAAAATTGGAGACAGCTGTGGAAAACCCACAGAAGAATAATGTGCTGTCCCCTCTTATAAACATTTGCGGTCAACAGCAGGCTTCAGGTAGCTACCCTGTGCCTGAAGAATGGGGACAGAAATGGAAAAAGGTGGCCCTAGCAAAATTAAAAGATGAAACGGTGTCCACTTTATTGCAACCACCACTGTATGATAAAAACCTAAACTAGATTGGTGCCTGTCAGAACGGGGCAAGTAAGTGCACAGGAGGGGAAAGTAGCAAACAATACCGTCACTGAATTAGTAAATCAGATGAAGCTAAAAATGAAATGGTTCCCAGACCACATTAGGAGACTGGAGCTGTGACTCAATGGCAGGGAAGTAAATAAAAAAGAATTTCAAAGTGAAAAACCAAGATTAAGCGGGTTAACCCCTATAATTAATACATTAACACATAGATCTGCCCCAAAACAGTTAACTGCAGCAAAAAAGGGCACTCCTGCAATCCATTTGGCATGCACACAAAAGTAACAGACACTGGGAGAAGAAATTCAGGTTTTACAAGAGCAGGTAACTAACTACCCGTACTCTCCTGTCAAAGTCAGGATAAAAACCAAGGGCGCGGTTTCCAACTGTGCAGGTTCCCAAACTGCTTTGACCCACCGAACCACACTCCGAGAGCATATCTAAAAATACAACCACCTTTCTCAAATATTTTTACATACACACCCACACACACTCCCTTTCCCCTGCTTCTCCTCACTTCGGCTCTCTCTCTTTGTTTTAAAAGTTAATTATAGGTTTTTACAGAAACCTCTAAAAGATAAAGCCATTGAAAACAGAACAAAAACAACACAAGGTTAAAAACTTTTACTTTAAATAAATCCAGTAGATTATTTTAACCCTTCAGGAATGCAACAGCTGGAATTACTCCTAACTTTCTTGAAAATACGGTTGCCAAGCAACAGAAATGCAGGACTTTGCTTCTAATCCTAACCACTGCCTAAGATTTGAAACATGGGCTTTCCTTATTTTCAGATAGCAAAGTTTTAAACTAAAGTTTGATATAAAGTAATAAAAATGCCTTAAGTTACTAAAGTAATACAAGAAATCTGGCAAATAACTTAATACCAATTTTGATTAAAAGTTTTAAATAAAAAGGTAATCGCTCACTTTTTTATGTCTAACCCTTTTTTAAAATTATTTTTATTTTTGTTTGCCTTTATTTTGTATAGTTATAAATAGAATTCTGGAGCCATTTGTTTTTAGTTGTAAGTTTGTCCTGTATGTCATGTATGTTGGCCTGTGTGTATGTTGTGAGTGTCACATGACTACTTTTTATTATTTTTATTTTGTTGCAACAACAGTCAAGTTTCTACCCTTTTTTAAAAAACATCTGTAAGTGGCCCCACACTATTTTAAGATTATGATTAGGGTATAACCAGCATACTTTTACAATTTCTTTTTCAATTTCAAAAAGGTCTCAGTTACATATATATATATATATATATATATATATATATATATATATATATATATATATATATATCTTCCTCAACAAATAATGCAATTGGAAACCAAAAGAATTTCTTTTATTAATCACAGTTCTGTGTTTCATTTTTATTTTTTATTCAAAGAAAGAAAAAAGTAAGGGGAAATCTCAACATTAAGGTAATATTAAAACAATGTTAATTTCTTGCTTGGGGTTTTAAAAACTTGTTTGCACTTTTAAATATAGTGATAAAATGTCATAGCAAAAATGTTTAAACATAACAATTTATTCATAAAGCTAACCAAACAATTTCAACAGGTTTCCACCTTTTCAACACGCTTCCACTTTTGTCTCCCAAACACAACCAAGTGTCAGAAAACTTTAACACCTTCAAATTATTTGCATCGACCTGTATTTAAAATTCATTTTGGTTTAATTGTTATTCTCTTTTAAGTTATGTTAAAGGGAAGTAGTGGTTGCTAACATTTGTGCTTCTAAACAGTCAACAAAAGTGAAATTGGTATCACAAGCAAATTAACTCTAAAAAGCTTATTAAAATATTGTGACTAACTCTTTTGCTAAAACAAAGTGTTTAGCAAGGGAAAGCAATACATCTTCTCATGGAAGATTGTGAGCATCTATTTTAGCTGTTAAGCATTACATTTAGTGTAACATATTAGTAATGCACCTCAAGTGAAAATGAACGTCTACACAACAATTGCAAAAGTATAGCTTGTGTTACAAAAGACTTGGTCCCTATTACATTGTAAACACACTAAATTAATCTGTGTATTAAATCTGGGTTGCTATAAACAAGAGAAATGTAAAAACAAACAAACAAAAAATGTATTACGTTAACTAACTTAGGTTGTTTAAGGTTGCACCCCACAGACCAAAGACACCAGAAGATATCGCACCACAAAATACCAGATGATCTCAGTATACAATGAAGAAGCCCCCCAAGCATCAAGAAAAGAAAAATGAAGTCTTTAGAAATAAGAGACTGGCCAAATACACTTCAGTCTTCCATATATGAACAATTAAGTTGGCCATCAGCTAGAAATCGCTGTCAGTTCATTTGAATTTGGCTACTCTGTAAAAGCAACTATTATCGCTGTATTACTGTATTATTGTTGGTGTGTTGTCTTATTGTTGTATTGCTGTATTCTTGCTCTATATCATTTACAACATGCATAACATGGCTAAACTGTTTAGCCAACACACAGGTAAAAATTAACAAATGAACGGCAGCAAAAAACATGAAGGCAAGGAAAAAAACAAACTGGTAAAGATATTAAGTTACACGGTAACTACAGATTGGGTAAACAAATTGCCTGTTAGTACCTGTCACAATTTGGGTCAGTGACACTGCAACCTAACTGAGGCACATGTTATTCAAAACAATCCTGATCAGTGTCTGGATACCAGTACTCCATCCTGACTCTGTAATACTTGCTAAATTGGTTACTGTCCATGCAGTAGGTTTATCTGGAAGACAGCATCCACCAGAAACAAATGGATCTACGTCATCTACTGGGCTATCACAGAGCAGTTCAACCAATGGAACAGAGAAGTTGGCCACTTCTGTTTCCTGCCCAGTGACGCTTACCACAGGGTGACAACCAGCAGGAAGGGTAACCTACAACATGAATGGACAGTCCTGTGTAGTAACTAATTACAATATATTTATATATAAAGGCCTCAGTGGTAGTGTCACTACTCCAAATTTCTCTTTCACTTCTCCTTTTCCTAGCACTGTGGAACACATTATCACAATCCCTATCCAAGTATTCAAAACACTCAACCTACCGCTAATAATGACACAGATGGTAACTGTAATTGCCCTCATAAAAGTGGGTTGCTATCTGCAGTACCGCAAGGACCAAACTACACCACCAGATTGGAAAAGAATTGTTATGCTTGGATATAAAGTGCTGTGATATGTAAACATACATAGATGCCCATATACACTACAAATATATACGCCGTATCCATATTATTTATTTATATTAATTATTTGGGAGTGCCTCTAAGGCTCAATCATAATACTGCATTCCTCAGTCATAGTCGCGGGCCTAACATTCCCAGGCCCACCATAAGGGACTAAAAACTAATTGGATAATGAAATCTGTCCATCAGTCGTACGAGGGAACGTGCAGGCGAAAAAAACAGATGGGGCATGAGTGTCTGGATGGTAACATAAGGTAACCACATAACAGTGTCTAGCCCACTGGGTTACCTTTAGTCCATGCACGATGCTTCTCGGGATGATGAGTAAACATTCTCCCCATAAAAAACAAAAAGTGGGGGAATGTAGTAAGATGAGGCCCTGAAACATAAACCCTTCTATCAGAGGCCTGGTATGAGGCCTAAAGCCTGTACTAAAGTAATGGTCAAGCCTTTGTTAACATAAAGCCAAGTTAAACTGTGAGCAAGAGGCAGGCTCTGCTCAGAGTCTGGCAAGGAAAGGGCTGATGTTGCAAAAATACACATTCCTAAAAGGTCCTGGACACGAGAGATAGAACATGTGCCAGGCTGGTACCAGAACACTCCGATACTTGCACATTCCACACAGATAACCAGGAGAGAGGCGGCACCCTAACGCGTAGAAGAGCTGGACCTCAGTGCGTCAGGAGTGAGGTGTAACTTGTTTGGCCCTCTGTATAAGAATAAGAGGGGTTGTCTCTGTCTGGCCTAGGGGCAGTGGAGAATCCCGACACTGACTTGAGCCAGTCCATTGTCAGGGAGCACACATGTACGAGTAGAACTGTAGACATCTGATCCGGGGAGCTGGAGACTGTGTTTCATTAGGCAAAATAAACCTGGCCGGGTGCCTTCGTACCTTATCGGAGTCTGTGGTCACTGGGGGTTCTCTCGGGGTCAGCTGTGTCAGCGATCTGCGCAGAGCCGGGGCAGCACACAGAGGGAGCACACGCATGCAGCCGACTGTTATCAACATTGGATAGAGCAGAGCACCACACCGGTGACGTCTGACAACACCTGGTAGCCCTGCAGGCCCTTGCAGACCCTGGCCCAGACAGACTGGGACTGCATGAGAGAGGGGACGAGATACTGGGACTGCCTTGAAACAGGAAATAGGCAGGTGGCAAGAGGAGACAGGGGAAGGGACTGGCCCCAGGGCCCAGAACTGGTCAGTGACAGAACTGAGGAAAGAAATCAGTTGTCCTGACCCCCAACTCAGTGTGTTTGGGATCTAGACCAAGCCCTTGAGTCCCCTCCCAGCTCTTGCTATCCCATGCTGTCTCTGTGCTTCTCTGGCTGAGAGGTCCAGGATCTCCCACGTTCCCGAAGCCCATCATTCAGACACAAGGTGCTCAACGCTGAAGGACTTTCTCTTCCAGGTGCGGATGATTGATGGCCAGGACAGGCAGAACGAACAGACTTCCGTGCACCCCACTCCACAGGAAACATGCAAAGGAGGGCACATCCTGGCAGCCCCACCACAGATGTGTCTGACAACGACTCCAGCGGGTTGGTCCTGGTTGTGCCTGTGGACGTGGCACACGCCAGCAGGAGCTGGGAAGGGGCGTATGACTCCCAGCAACAGGCCAGCCCTGGGCTGACATTACCTGATCAGCAGTGAGCACAGAGCTGGGGATTTTTGCTCTCCTTTATCCCACCGAGCTCCCACTTCGGTGAACCCAAGTCTGCCCGTGTTCAGAACATGCAGCTTCCCTGCCGCTGCCTCGGTCTCCCCAACACGGCCTTCTGGCTTGGGGGGGTGTTTGGCCTCCCGGAGCAGAACACCCCCATCAATAGGGGTCTGTCTCTGCCCCATGACCCCACTCAGAAGCTCCATGCCCCTGGCTAGGCCAGTTTCACATGCAGACACCCTTGCTCCACAGGGGATGGGCCAGCAGCTGAGCCTCCTTCCAGAGCCATGGCCTGTGCGTGCCAACTGGATGGCTCTCCCCACGCTAGCCTTGCTGAGATGCCAAGCGCCCCTGGCAGGGCGGCGTCTGGATTGCCCCCTGGCAGGCCGCTCAGACACGGTCAAACTCCCTTCCAACACAAAACACATCCTGGGTGTCAGGGGGCTTGGCCCAGGCCTGGCCCAGGCCGTGACAGAGAGAAAGAGTTCACCCCCTTCCTCTCCGTTCTCCATGCCTGGGCCCATCTCTCCTGCTGGCCTCACTGCCTAGGACCGCTGGGGTTTTTTTGGAATTACTCAGCAAAGCCACCACACAGCCCCAGGGAGAGCGCCCCGGTCCCTTAGCCTGGCAGTGAGTGGCAGACGAGCGCCCCCTCTTGACCACTCCGAACAGAGCCCAGGCCCGGGTTCTCTCTTGGGGTCCCTGGGCACACTCTCAGGGTGCAGACCCTCTGCCTAGCACCTCCGTTGACAGCTTAGAGACATGGCGCCCTGCCCAGCCCCCGCAACCAGGGGTGACCCCTCAGACTCTCCTGTAGCTTAAACACCCCCCTGGCAGAGCTCCACCAAAAGGTGGGAGCCCCAGGAGGGCCCCCCTTCATCAGCCCCCCTGGGAGGTGCATCACAGACACACAGACATTGTGCACAGAAGTCTGACACATCTACACACACCCCTCCCTACCCAACCCCTGCCTCAGTTTCCTCCCTGCTCTGGACTGGAGACATCTGGAGCCACCCAGGGGCCTTCTGCTGCCATTCATGGCTTGTGATCTGAACCGTGGGGCCAGGCCTGGGGGTGGGGGAGGCCCCGTCACTGTAAGCAGAAAATTCTCACCTAAACCCCTTGCTAGAAACCAAACACCTGAGAAAACCAGGAAGTCTTTTCTTCTGGAAAGGGGGGGATGGTGAATAACCTGGGCTGGGAGAAGGGGGGGTGCGACAGGGAGAGTAGGAGGAGGATCTGTCTGTTGACAGGGGATGTCTGACCACAGTGATCGATTACTCGGGCGGCTGGGCCAAGCACCCACCACACAACTGGTGCTGCCGTGATGTTTACAGGCAGAAGCACGGGTCCCTCTACATGAGCTGAGAGTCACGCCTCCCAGTTAGGGCTGCCCAATGCCAGGTGTCTGGTTTTCAACTGGTACACCTGGTCGAACAGGGACCCTGGTGGCTCGGTTAAAAGTCCGGTTGGGTGGTGCAAGGAGGCTCCTCACCCGGCTCCTTGCAGTTCCCAGAAGCAGCCGACATGTCCCTGCAGGGTGCGGCCTCAAGGTACAGGGGCAGCCATGGAGGCTCTGCACGCTGCCCCTGCCCCAAGCGCTGGCTCCACAGCTCCCATTGACCAGGAACCACAACCAATGGGATCTGTGGGGGCAGCGCCTGCGTATAGCGGCAGCATGTGGAACCCCATTGCCGTGCCACTGCCTGGGAGCTGGAGGGAGATGTTGCAACTTCCTGGGAGCTTCCTGAGATCAGCACCACCCAGAGCCTGCTTCCCGAACCCCCTCCCGCACCCCAACCCCCTACCCCAGCCTGGAGCCACCTCCCACACTCTAAACTCCTCATTAATGCCCCCAACCCAGAGCCCAAATCCCCAGGCGAGAGCCTGCCCCCCTCCCACACCCCAACCCACTGCCCCCACCCCAGACCCCACTCCCCAAACCCCCTCCCACACTCCAACCCCCTACCCCAGCCTGGTGAAAATGAACGAGTGAGCAAGGGTGGAGGAGAGCGAGTGAGGGGGGTGGAATGAGTGGGGGCAGGAGCTTGAAGAAGGGGCGGGGCAGGGGGTGGGTCAAGGGTGTTCAGTTCTCTGCTCTTAGAAAGTTGGCAACCCTAAAGTTGCTGTGCGGACATACTTCCCTGTCACATCAGTCACGTGTGGGCACTGGCTCTGGGCACACACTGGTGGGGTGTCATTTCTGTGGTTGCCTTCAGATTTGCGCTGGTTGTTAGCTCCCTTAGAAGCCTCACAAATGTTACAGATCCAGCTTAGAGAGGGGCAAACTGAGGCACCCAGACAGGAGGGGACCTGCCAAAGACAGGGGCAGAGCTAAGGCTAGAACCCAGGTTGTCCTGGCACCCAGACCCAGGCATCACCCCCAGGATCATTCTTCCCACCCTCCACGGTGGAAAGGCCGGTGTCTGATCAGTGCCCTGAGCAAGTTTCAAAAGCAAAACGTAACCAGAGGCTGGAATGTGTCTGGATGAGGTGCAGCGACACCAGAGCGAGGGTTGTGTGCAACACGTTTGTGTTTGGGCAGTGGCAAGGATACTAATCTCTTGTGTTGCTGAGTGAGTTCTAATAAAACAAAACCTGGGTTGTGATTTTTTTCCCGTGACGGACTCTGTGTGTGTGTGTGACATTTGCAGATATCATAGTTCACAGACGAGGTCTATGGTCTCCAAGAATACCATTTTTAAGTACTCACATGTGGGTTTTTGAAAATACTTAAAGTGATCACGGTGAATTTTGTGCCTCAGTTTGAAGCTGCCAAATTTCAATTTGATGACAAAAATGGGGTGTGTGAAAAATGGCTAAACATTTCCAAGACCAGGTCTCTAAGATCACAGAAGCCACTCTGATCTGCTACGGCCCCATCTTGTCTTTCAGAATGACCAATCCAAGTTAGAGTCTCAGATTTCTAACCACTAAGCCACACTCCTCTCCCAGAACCAGGGGTGGAAAGAATCCAGGATTCCTGGGTTGCTAACTTGCTACTGCTGACAAGTGGACTGCTTGGGTAACCCACTGAGACAGCATTGCCCATGTCCTTCTTTGGTGGCTCCTTGAGGAAGGGGCCACTAATTGCTCCTGGAGCTCAGAGAACAAGCTGGGGATCTGAGGGATTGAAAGCTGGCTGCTGATCTATGCAGGGTGTCATAAATATAAAGGGAAGGGTAACCACCTTTCTGTATACAAGCTATAAAATCCCCTCCTGGCCAGAGGCAAAACCGTTTCACCTGTAAAGGGTTAAGAAGCTAAGATAACCTCGCTGGCACCTGACCAATGAGGAGACAAGATACTTTCAAATCTGGAGGGGGTGGGGAACGGTCTGCCTGTCTGTGTGATGCTTTTTGCTGGGAACAGATCAGGAATGCAGCCTCAGAACTTCTGTTAGTTAGTAAGTAAAGTAATCTAGCTAGAAAATGTGTTCGATTTTCTTTTGTTTAATGGCTGGTAAAATAAGCTGTGCTGGATGGAATGTATATTCCTGCTTTTGTGTCTTTTGTAACTTCAGGTTTTGCTAGAGGGATTCTCTATGTTTTGAATCTGATTACCCTGTAGGGTATTTACCATCCTGATTTTACAGAAGTGATTCTTTTACCTTTTCTTTAATTAAAATTCTTCTTTTAAGAACCTGATTGATTTTTCATTGTTCTGAAGATCCAAGGGTTTGGGGCTGTACCAATTGGAGAGGATTCTTATCAAGCCTTCCCCAGAAAAGAGGGTGTAGGGCTTGGGGGGATATTTTTGGGGGAAGACGTCTCCAAGCGTTCTCTTTCCCTGTTCTTTGTTTAAAATGCTTGGTGGTGGCAGCATACGATTCAAGGACAAGGCAAAGTTTGTACCTTGGGAAGTTTTTAACTTAAGCTGGTAAGAATAATCTTAGGGGGTCTTTCATGCAGGTCCCCACATCTGTACCCTAGAGTTCAGAGTGGGGAAGGAACCTTGACACGGAAGCTGAGTGTCTCTTTCCTTCTGGGTTTGTGCCAGCGCCTAGCACGATGGGGCCTGGTCCAGGACTGGGGTCCGAGGCACTACCATGCTCTGGTTTCATGTGATTTGTGCAGTGAAAAGCCCCCTTGAAAACAGGTTTGTGCTTCACAACTTGGTCGCCTGGGTCAGTTACGGTGTGAATCCCTGACCCACACACATCAGATGTTTGTCGCATGCTTTGCCTGTGGAAGCCCCAGGGTGGGTCTTGCGGTCGGCCTCCTGCCCCACACACAGACCCGGGAGGAGTCTGTGACAAGGCTCAGCCTGCGAGCCTGGTCGTTGTTGATCCAGTCCCTAGCATTGGCTGCTGTGGCAGCCAGCCCATGGGCAGGTGTCCCTCGTCAGCCTGCCTCCACGGTGGTGAGGTTTGGTTCACACGGGAGGGCAGGGGAGAGCCCGGGCAGATCGGCTGGTGCCGCACAGGCCCAGCTGCTCCTGGCCACAGCCAATTTCCCTGAGCGCTTTGGGAGGTGAGTGAAGATTGTGCACTACGTGCCCCGAAACTGCCCCGCTAACGCAGCCCTGAGCAGTGACCCCTCTGCTTATATCTCCGTTACAGTAAGCCCCATCCCTCAGCCACACATTGCATGCCCTGGCACCATCCTTGTGCCCAGACCCAGGAGAGGTCCCTGTCTGGTTCTGACTTCCCTGCAGCTTCGGTGGCGCTGGGACGGATAGTTCTTGGGTGTCTGTCGGGGAAGGCCATGAAAGGAGAGTTATGGCAGCATTGTGGGCAATGGGAAGCTGGGAAGGACGCACAAGTCTTTCCCTGTCACTTCCTGATTGTGGGATTGAACGATCCTTGCAATTTTCCATAAATAGAATCTCTTTCTGATTGCTACAATCCCATCCCTGTCATTGTCCAGATTTTAAAGCTTTACTGGGTTTCTCTTGTGTTTGATTGGAGCTGCCTTCCTGGAACAGAAACCTGTTTCTTCTCCTCTGAATTGTCTATGAAGCATGGGCTTTAGCAACAGGCACCTGACCCGCCCAGAGCCTACAGGGCAGATGTGCCCCGACCCCTCTCATCCCCCTCTGAGCTTCCCTCCCGTCAGATCCAGCCAGTGGGGGGGCCGGCAGGAAACGTGCAAACTGGGGTCTGCCCCACTGTGTTTTTTCATGTGTCTACCTCACACTCACCAGCAGATGGCAGAAGATGGCCAGGGTAATCCATGGCGAACTGGGTGTCTGGCAAAGGCTGCCCTGCTTCTCTCCCAAGGGAGTGAGCTCTGTGCCAGGGGTCTTGGGCTCAGGGGGAGCCCAGGCAAAAGTGGGGGCCAGGCCTGGCCCGATGAAGGAGGCACTGCCAGGGAGACTGGGAGGCCTCCCACGCTGTGTAAAGTCCAGACACACGGACAGAGAGGAGGGAGACAGACACATGGACAGAGACAAGAGACCGCAGGATGCTCCGACAGTTTATTGGTGTTAATCATTCAGGGTGGGGGGAAGCCACAAAATTACAGGCCTCTGAGAGAAGAAATGTCCCACCCCCTCCACCCCCTACATCCCCTAATCCCCCAAATCTTCTGACTATGCCCCGTTCCACCCTCCTCCAACTGTGCCCGCTGCCCCGTCACCCTCCCAACCCTCTGATGGAGCCTCCTAACCCTCCACCACCTTTTTCCCCCAACGGCGCCTCATGGCCAACCATCCCCCCAACCCTCCAGGAGCGCCGTCCCCTACGGCGCCTGCCGCCACGCCGTCCCCTCCGGCACCTGCCGCCACGCTGGTTCCTGCGGCGCCTTCTCTCACGCCATTTCCTACAGCGCCTCCTGCACCACCCCACCCAACGCTTCAAACGGCGACTCCAGCGCACCACCCACTTAAAGCGCCTGCAGCTCCCCCGTCCGCAACATTTCCGAAGGAGCGCACTGTCCGACAATCCCCCCCAGTGTTACGATGTCGCCCTCTGCCACGCTGTCCCACCAGCCTTCCAGTGGGGCCTCCTGCCCCACCATCTCCCCAGCCCTCTGAAGATGCCCCCTGCTCTCCCCTCCCACCTCTGCTCTCCCCTCTGCCCCACTGCTCTCTCTCCTGCCCCCTGCCAGGTGGGTTGCAGCGGCTGCCTCATGGCTCGCATCTAATCCAGGCAGGCGTTGGTGTCGGTGTTGGGGTCGTTCCCTCTGCAGTCCCTGCAGCCATTGGTGTCACAGCGCAGCAGCGGGGCACGTCGGGCAGCTGGTGCCAGGCCTCCAGCAGGCTTTTGGAGACCCAGGTCTCGGTCCTGCGGTAGATCTGCCGGAAGACAAAGGCCTTGGTAGTTGTGGTCAAGGGGCGGAAGGTGTCGCTCACCAGCCACAGGATGTTGTCGGGCCTCTTCCCCAGCAGGCACGTCCCCGCACAGGGCGACTGCGTGATGGTGAAGAAGATCAGGCAGCTTCTCTCGTTGTAGATCTGGGCCAGGAGCTTCTGCACTGGGCTGTTCTGGTCACCCTGCTGCTTCATCCGGGGAGCCACAATGTGCCCTTCATCTGGGTCGTGCAGGTCGCCCTCTTGGTTAATGGCCTCCTGCATGTCCCACAGCTTGTTCCTGGGCAGCACCTGTTCCAGACCAGATGTGTTCTCGCACTGGCTTTCTCCAGGCTGACGGCGAAGGCGTATTCAACAGCCAGCCCACCCCTAAGCAAAGGCAAAGCGAAGGGCAGTGAGGGCATGTGGGGCTCTGAACAGCTCTGCCCCCAGCCCTGAGCAGCAAACTTGGGCTGTGGTCGCACATGGTGCTGTCACTGGCCGCTTCTAGGCTCTTAGGGCTCCAGCCTGGGTCGAGGGATGTTTGCTCCCTGGGAGAATGAAATAAACTTGGAGGGTGGTTTTAAGAAGAAACTGCCACAGGTGCCCCCCGGGGATCATCAGCACGGTATGAGATTTGGTCCGTCAGCTCCCCAGGGCCGAGCGTTACCGCTTGAGCTCCAGGAGCAAACCGGAGCTTTTATGCGGAGCCACCGCAAGAGGGGGACGGGAGCCAGGAAACTTTGTTTGACAGCGTTCAGCGGTCTGGCAAGAAACCATTTATCAGCAGCTGTCATTGTTCAATCGATACTTCTATTGTTTTGCCCTTATAGTCCCCCACTTCTCTATGTTTATCTATATGGTCTCTGTCTGCTTCTTGGGTGGTTTCTGTCTGGTGCATAACTAATTTTGCAAGATTTAAATCATCTAAGCTGGGGGGTTTATTGGGTAAAGAATTGTTTTGTAATGGGCTAGGGTGGTGAAAAACACAATTTTGTAGTATTTTAGTTTACCATTGGATAAGGTACAGCTAAGCAGGACTCAAGTTTCACTATATAAACTGGGGTCCAAAAGGAAGGAAGTTCTTTGGACGCTAACTCCAAGCACAGCCCAAGATCAGAGCCGCTAGCCCTCAGCACCCTGCCAGCCCTCAATGCAGCAGCTGGAGCCCCAGATGACCTGAGACTGCCTGGCCACCAGGAAAAGTTCCTCTTCCTTATTGGGAGTGGTGAGCATCGTCTGCTTCCCCTGTGTGTTCTGTTTTGGTAATTGTTTACAATAGAAGTTAAGGATATGACTGGGCAAGGCTCTTTCACTGGTAAAAGGCCCCGCAAACCTGCAGAAAATTACTCCCTGAGCCCTAGGAACTGGGAAAGCGCAGGGTGCCTAAATTAACTGGGTTATACCTTGAGCCCACAGAAGAGTAAAGGTGGGTGGAGTGTGCAGATAACAAATGAGTAACAAGGGCTGTGACTGTGCGCTAGAAGCAGACTTGGGAGCAGAGCTCCGGGTTCCCAGCCCAGTGCACCTTCGCCTTAGCTACCATCTACTGGGAGGGAATCTTGCTCTGGGTGGATACAGCATAGGCTTGGGGAGCACAGGTTTCACCTGTGGGACAGGGTTAGCCCTGCAGACCTTCATCCTCTAAGCTGAGAGCCCCCCCACCCCTTCTGCAGCCCCCAGCCTCCGGAGCAGGGGGTGGGAATGAAGCCAAGTTCATGGGGGCTTGTCCTATTAGAGGGCCTGAGCGCTATCATGAATATTCATGCTAATTGCTCAGCCTCCCATGTCCAAATCTACCCTCACCCTGATAATACTGGGGGGCACTTATCCTACAGGCCAGTTCTTTAAAGAATCTTGGGTGCAAGGTACCTGGTCCTCATTTATTCCAAGGGAGTGTACAGCAAGCACATGACTACTGCTGCTCAAAATTTTTTCCGACAGAGCAGTTTTCCTTAGGGAAAGGCTGATTCAACAAAATCTAAATGTTCCAAGCAAATACATCGATTTTGTGTAGTTTTCGGATGAAAAATTATTAGAAGAATCTGTTTAGATTGAAACATTTGGTTATGACTTTTTTTAAAAAAACTTTCATTACGTTATATTGCTGTTTATAATATACAGGTGAAAACATCTGGACTTTCATGTATATATTATATTATATTATATTATATTATATTATATTATATTATATTATAAAGAAGGAAAGTCAAGTTGCTGAAGCTGAAATGGAAATATTTTGATCTTTCTAAAGAAATATTCAGATATGGTCTAACTGAAATCTGTTATTAATTTTTCCAAAACAAAATTTGGACATTCCCATTCCGTGGAAGTTTTCAAGAGTTAGTATTAATTTGTACTGAAAAGAAAATAGAAATTTCAGAATTTCCGAGGGAATTGGAGTTCCAGATTTCAACCAGTTTTTCATAATAGTAATGAGACCTACCTCCCTCCCCCCCCCCCGCACCCCTAGAATTACCCCTCTCCCCAGCTCAAGGCTCCATCTACACCTGCACCCCAGAATCACCCCTCCCAGCTCCAAGCCCCCAGCTCCCCCTGCCCTCCTAGCTCTGAGCCCTAGCTCCCCCTGCATCCCAGAATCACCCCTCTCAGCTCTGCCATGCACTGAGCCACCTATGCCATAGAACATCACAGAGGGCAAACGTTGAAGCATCATCCCCCCTTTTTCCTTCATTTACCACCCAGGGAGGGCAGAGGGGTACAGACAGATGGGAAATGCCCCACTGGGGCCTCACTCACTTATCTCCATGATCCACAATCTCTCCAAGCACGACGGGGTTGATGCTCCCGACAGGTCTCTGGCTCCGAAGCAGAGGAGAAGGGGCAGCAGCAGGAGTCCAGCCTGAGCATCCGCCCCGACACCTGCACAGGACCCCACAGTGTCAGCACCCCCGAGCCTGGGCAAAGACCCAGACGCCTGCCAACCCACATCGCCTAACCCCTGATGTGCCACAGACAGGAGAGGGGGCAGGGGATAACCCCCTGGAGACTGATGGGATGTGGTGTGAATGGCAAACAGGTCTTCCGTGGGGCTCTATGGGCCAGGAGGGGAAAAGGGGGATTCACCTCTATGGGCAGGAGGTGGGGGGATGCCTCCCCAATGTTTCCATGGGCAGGAGGAGGTGGGAGGGCCTCACGAGGGTTGTCATGGGATGGGAGGTGAGGGTTAGAGGGGATTCACCAGGGTTTCGTGGGACAGGAGGTGGAGGGGACGTCTCACCAGGGTTTCTGTGGGGCAGGAGGAGGTGGAAGGGCCTCATGAGGGTTGTCATGCGGCAGGAGGTGAGGGTAGGGGGATTCACCAGGATTTTCCATGGGACAGGAGGTGGGGGGGATGTCTCACAAGCATTTCCATGGGGCAGAAGGTAAGGTGCAGGGGGGATACACCAAGGTTTCCATGGGGCAGAGGGAGATGGGGGGACTCACAAGGGTTGCCATGGGGCAGGAGATGAGGGGCAGTGGGGACTCACCAGGGTTTCCATGGTGCCAGAGCAGGAGGTGCCGTCACCCACTGATTGATGTTCACAACCAGACCCCCAATGATGGGCTCTCATCTCCCAGCCCCTCTTCTTATAGGTCCAATCTCCCCCACCCCTCCCATGCAGCAGAGGGGTGGTGCCCACTCCTGCTGTCCCCGTGACCAGCCCAGGGCCAGGGGAGGTGGGTCTTAGCTACTTCATTCAATATTGCCTTGAAAGGAAACTCCATGGGCTGAGCCAGGAGGGGTGGGGCAGATGGGGAATGAGATGGGAAGTTGCAAGCAGCAGGGCAGACGTGGTGGGGGATGGGAGGTGGCAAGGGCACTAGGCAGATGGGGGTGAGGGATAGGCATGGTGATGGCCAGGGCAGACAGCAGTGGGGGATGGGACGGTGGCGAAGGCAGGCAGACTCCTGGGCAGTAGCGTTAGCCCTGTCTGGGTGGGGTTGGTTTTGTGTCATGTTGGGGGTGATGGGATGAAGTTTCCCAATTCTCTGCCTCAGGAGCAAGGCCAATAAAGCTTCAGAGCATCCCGGGGCCTCACATCTCTGTCCCTGTGTCTGGTT
Organism: Chelonia mydas; assembly: GCF_015237465.2. Lineage (NCBI taxonomy): Eukaryota > Metazoa > Chordata > Testudines > Cheloniidae > Chelonia > Chelonia mydas. The sequence continues at coordinate 14,348,927 of NC_051263.2, read as the reverse complement.
CTGTGGCCCTCTGTGCTCCAAAGCAGTACCCTGGCACCCCCATATTTACATGGTGATATCATTATGCTATGTTTTGTACCCAGCATGCCTTGTTAGCCATCATTCGAAAAGCCTTGCCCTGTTGAACATTAATATCCTGTTGGAGTGCATGCGCTATCACTGTATTGTACAGGAAGTGAAGTAGTTTTGGTCTGTGTGTGTCACTGAAAGATGTTGTGAAGTTGGGAACACCCACAACCAGCCTTTCAGGTACAACGATGGAGAAGCGGACAGGACTGATGGCACGTTAAGGGGGATCCAGACTCCCAAGGACCATCCCAGGATCTGTGTACAATGAAGGCTTCTCAGACGGGAGCGCATCGACAATGGACACGGCTTGTCTCATGTCACAGAAGATCTTTCCAGCAAGCTGGAAGAACCTATAAAAGAGGGGAAGTGGCTTTCTGGCCTCTTGGCCCCACAACTCAACACCTAGAAGCACGTCTGGAGAACAAAGACTGTGAACAGGAGAGGTGGTCTCAGGCTGCAAAGAAGAATCCCAGCCTGGTATTAAGGAACTCTACCATCTATCGGGGGAGACACTGCCTGCTTCAAATCCGGTTTAGTTTATAGAACTCAGACTGCAAATTTGTTTTATTTCTCAGGTGACTAACTTTGATCTCTATGCTCACTACTTACAATCACTTAATATCTGTCTTTCTGGAGTGAATAAATCTGTTTTATATTTTACCTAAGACAGTGTGTTTTCCTTGAAGTGTTTGGGAAATCTGCTCAGTGTACAAAAGCATGTCTTCTCCACACTGAGGGAGGAATGGGACTGAATTATAAAAGTACACAGGGTGATATAGTCTTAGGGCCCAAGGCTGTGGAGCTGGGGAATTGGCTGGATCCTCTCTGTTGTTGGTTCATGAGTGGCTGGGAGAAGAATTCATATAACTCAGCTGGGGTGTCCCTGCCTCTGGATGGCTGTGTAAGTGCAGGATAGGGAGGGCTTTGCAGCTTGTCACAGCATCACAGTGTGAGAGGGAGCACAGGTTGGTGGCACACAGGGCTTAGTGGTACCCTAGTTCCAGGTTGCACCCCAGGAAAACCCATCACAGGCTCCAGTGTCTCTGTCCATGTGTCCGGCTCTCTTTCACCCTGTCGGGCCAGCGACAGATGGATGGGGATGGAGTAGGAGGCTGAACATGGCCATCTGTCACTCAGCGAGATTGGATCGTGGTGTCTGTGCCAGCAGCATTGTGCAATGAAATGGGACCTTGGACAGTTCCCAATGGGTGCCAATCAGCCCTGACATCAATGGAGCTGCTTCAGCGGGAATCCTCTCTCCAAGGTCACCCTGGGTGGGGAGAGGTTCTAGTGGGAACCTAGACCAGCCAGAGTTTCTCAGTCACTAGGATCCAGGACTGATGGTAGGTCTGGGACAGGGAAATGTAACCGAGAGCCCCACGCCAGCAGCATCTCCACCCCCTACAGCCTCTGGGAATTTAGGATGAAGGTCTGATTTGCATTGGTCCCCTCCGAAGGGTCTCTGTTGGGTACCTGAAGTCTGCTTTCCAGGTGAGGGGAAACTGAGGCAGGCCTTAAGGGGGTGCACGGGATGGCCTGTGCTAAGACCAAGCAGCTTCTGTCCAGCGCCTGGGGGCTTGGCAGTGATCAACGGGCACAATACTGTTGTAACGCAGGGTTAATGCAGGGCAGGTGTAGGTGCTGGGAGGGGTAAGAGCATAGGTAGGACCAGCCTGGGTCATAGCTGGGCCTGGGCTCCCAGACATCCCCATCCTTCGGGGTTCCCGGTGCTGCCCAGCCAGCGAAAGCTCCGTACAATGGGACTGAAGGCAGAGCCGGGGGGGGATAGAGAGTGTTTGGGGTCACGCAGCACCCGGGCTTGGGAAGGACCCACTGAGTGTCTGACACACCTGGGGAGATCGCCGGTCTGCCTGCTCCTTATGCGCCCAAGTGGTGCCCCCCCCAGCACAATGGGGCTGGGTGAGTTGTGCTCTTTGGCGGCTATGCTGGTTCCTGTGGGGCACTCACCCTGAAAGCGGTCCCTAGCCCAGCCTGGCTGAGTGGGACTCTCCCTCCCACGCACCGAGCTTCCAACGGCCCAGCTCCAGCTTCCCCTGCTCGTGCGACCGCGGCTTGAGAAATAAACGGCCCTTGCAACTGTGATGGTGGCGCAAGAGGCAGGGGCCAGCAGCCTTCAGGAGCAGCCTCTGGCGACTCGCCTGCAACAGGCTGAGAGCCTCCTCCCAAGCCCCTCACCCTTCCCTCTGGGGGTAAAGGGACCTTCCTGCCCCTGGAACCAGCCGTGAGCCCCAGGAGAATGTGGCCAGGATCCAGGTTAGGAGGGGGGAGCAGGGCGCACCGGGAGTCTCCAGCGGGCAGGAGGGAGGTAGACCAGCACAGCGAGGGTGTCTATGGGGTGGGGTGGGGTGCTCCTGGCCTGGACACCCCTCCCCAGGGAGGGAGCCATGACCCATGAGAGTCCTTTCCCCCGACTGGTCAGAGCAGTCCACAGCTGCTGGCCAGGGGTCCAGGGTGCTGGAGTCCCTGTGGAGCCAGGTGGACCAGTGGGGAGAATCGGGACTGGGGCAGCTCCCCAGATGGATGGGCGATGCCCTGTTGCTGTTGGTCCATGTTGCTCTCTCTCTGGCTGTGCCCAAGGCCTGGGCTGGATACAGGGGTGCAGGAGTCCAGCTGGACGGTCCCAGGCCTGTCACAGAATATCAGGCTTGGAAGGGACCTCAGGAGGTCATCTAGTCCAACCCCCTGCTCAAAGCGGACCAATCCCCAATTTTTGCCCCAGATCCCTAAATGGCCCCCTCAAGGATTGAACTCAAACCCTGGGTTTAGCAGGCCAATGCTCAAACCACTGAGCTATCCCTCCCTCTCCCTGTCCTGGCAGTGACCCATGCTGAGGACAGGACGCTGGCTGGGCTCCCCATCAGCCCCCTGCCCTCCAGGAGCTCCAGTGCAGTCCCTGCCAGAGACGGCCTCTGGGGACAGGCTGGATGTGTGGCTGAGGGGAGGCTGTTTGGGGTCAGGGCTTAGGAGGGAGGCGTGTCCCATCTGTGTCCAACCAGCACTCCCACACCCAGGGAGGCTGCATGTGAGAGCCAGGACCCCCACAGGGAACGAGGGGGCAGGGCAGGTCGTGTTCACTCGTGGCTGGGCTAGGGTCTGTCCCTGTGGGGCGCTCACCCCTGGAAAAGGAGTGCATGGCCCAGCCTGGCTGGGTGACACCCACCCCAACTCCCCACACCTGGCCAGGCACAGGGCGTCCTGGCTGACCGAGTTCCCCCTGCTGTTGCAAATGTGGCTTGGGAAACAAACGGCCCCTGTGTGGTGTTGACGGTGGCGCAAAGAAACTGTGCGGCCAGGAGCCCTCGCTCCTGAGCCTTACATACACCTACCCGTCACCTCCGCCCTGGCTGGGCTGTCCCCTCGCCCGGCACAACGCGGCTTGGGAAATAAACGGCCCTTGCTGGCCGTGGTGGTGGCACAAGGGCTGCAGCTCCCGGGGGAAAGCTGTCTGCAGCCTCATCTCCGGCAGGGAGCGGGCCTGGGCCTCCCTCCCGAGCCCCTCACCCTCTCTGTGGGCGAAGGGACCGCTCTGACTGTGGCTAGGGCTTGATCAACCTTTTGTTGGCCTGGCACCAAACCTGCTTGTGAGCCCTCATGGGGAACACGTGAAAAAGCCAAGAGATGCACAGCCTTGGACCCCACCCCAACTGCACTGCCTCTTCCGGGGACCCCCACCCTGACTGCACCCCTTGTCTCTGGGGACCTCCACTCTGACTGCACCCCCTGCCCTTGGACTTCTGCCTCAGGTGCACCTCCTTCCCCAGGACCCGCTCCCCAATTCCATCCCCTTGTCTGGACACCGCTCCCCACTCTGACTGTGCCCCCTGCCCAGAACCCTCACCCCCAACCTGCCCTCACCCTCAGGTGTCATCCACCGGGCTCAGGGAGGAGCTCCCTCAATCTGCATCCATAACCCTCTCCCCTGCCCAAGCGCTGCAGGGTCTGATCCCCTCCCTGTGCACAGTGGAGTGGGCAGTGGGTCTTGCGACAAAGATGGGGAGCAGCGGCTTGTGTGGCTGGAGCAGCTGCTGCTGGGGTGATGCCCATCAGCTGCCCCAGGTCCTGCCCAAGCAGCAGCTGGTGCCACTAGCCCATGGACGGAAGAAGCAGTGGCCAGTGGGACTGCTCCCGGGCCCCCGGAGCACAAGGCCCACAAGAGCAGCAGCCCCAGGGGCCCCCCAGGTAAGGTTTAGTCAGGAGTGTTGATCATAAAGGTCATAGATAGGTCACGGACCATGAATTTCTGTTAATTCCCCATGATCTGTGCAGGACTTTTACTCAAAGAACTGTGACAAAACGTCTGATGTTGGTGTGGTGGGTCCCACTTTTCTTGGTGAGGGGCTGAGACATCATTCCTTGTTCCTGCTTTTGGGGTTCCTAGGGCCCCGCTAGTGGCCCTGGAAGGTAATAGAGAAGGGAAACAGGGAAGGGATCTGGGTCTGAGCTCCAGCCCCTCTCAACCCCTGTAGGTTTCTAACCCTCTTGCCCCTGATTAGGGTTACCCTCAGTCCGTGACGCTGGGGGAGAGAGTCTCCCTGCACTGCTGGGACAGGGTCTCCCTTCCTCCAAATCTCTGGTCTTTCAAATCTTAGCAACACACCTCCAAAGTCCAGTCCTCTCTCCTTCCTCACTCCCCCTGTCTGCCTGAAGTAGAGGGGAAGGGGGGTGTAATTAGGTTCCTGACAGGGCCTTAATTTGCTATAGACACTTCAATTTGCCTACAGGGAACCACGCCTTAATTAGGCTGCTGTGTGACCTTAGGTTCCTGACTGGGTCTTACTTGGCTACAGCTGCTTCACTTAGCTGTAGTAGCCTTCCCTAGTCTACCGGGAACCACGCCTACATTAGACTATGTCTCCCCTCTAGTACTCTCCCACTGCCTCTGGCCCTGCTGTATCACATATCTCCCTCTCCCCACCCCCACCTCACCCCCACTCGACAACCTGGTTTGGGCTACTTGGGATGAGAGACAGTGTTGTCGTGACAGGTCGTCCGCGTTGCCTTCCGGCTCTATGCTGTAACCGGAAGCGGAAAGGTTGTAGAGATAGGAAGCATCTAGTCACTCGTGCTTTCCTCTCCTTGTTTGTGTGCATCCATTGGAGTGGGGTGTGGTTTGTCACAAGGGTGAACCACTGCCCCAGTAGATAGTACCATGGGGTCTCCATGGCCTCTGGCAACATCGTCTGCAGCAGGGAGCAGGCGAGGGCCTCCCTCCCGAGCCCCTCACCCTTCCTCTGGGGGTAAAGGGACCTCCCTGACACTGGCCCCAGCCATGGGCCCCCAGGAGAATGTGGCCAGGATCCAAGTTAGGAGGAAGGAGCAGGATGGAGTGGGTGTCCCGGTGGGCCGGAGGGAGGTAAAGCAGCACAGCAAGGGTGTCTATGGGCTGGGGTGCTCCTGGCCTGGACGCCCCTCCCCAGGAGGGAGCCGTGACCCAGGAGGGTCCTTTCCCCTGACAGGTCGGAGCAGGGCCACAGCCAGTGGCCAGGGCTTCACGGTGCTCATGTCCTTTGGGAGCCAGTGGCCAGTGGGGAGAATCGGGACTGGGGCGGCTCCCCGGAGGGATGGGGTGATGCCCTGTTGCTTCATGTTGCTCTCACTCTGGCTGCACCCACACAGCATGGGCTGGATGCAGGGGGTCCAGACCCGGGATGCAGGAGTCTGGCTGGACCATCCAAGCCCTGTCCTGTCTGTGGACTCTGCTCTGAGAGCAGGACACTGCCTGGGCTCCCCACCAGCCCCCCGCCTCCAGGAGTTCCCAGTGCCGTCCCTGCCAGCGATGGCCTCATGGGGACGGGCTGGACATGTGGTTGAGGGGAGGCCGTTTGGGGACAGGGCTTAGGAGGGAGGCACTGAGCCCCTCACAGTCGGGGGAGCCATCGGGCTGCCTGCCCTGTCTGTGCCCAGCTGGTGCCACCGCCACAGGGAGGCTGCATGTGGGAGCCAGACCCCCACAGGGAACGAGGGGGCAGGGCAGGTCGTGTCACTCATTGGCTGGGCTAGGGTCTGTCCCTGTGGGGCGCTCACCCTGGAAAAGGGGTGCATGGCCCAGCCTGGCTGGGTGACATCCCACCCCAACTCCCCACACCTGGCCAGGCACAGGGTCCCTGTTGACTTAGTTCCCCCTGCTATTGCAAATGTGGCTTGGGAAATAAACGGCCCCTTGTGGTGGTGATGGTGGCGCAAGAACTGTGCGGCCGGGAGCTCTCACTCCTGAGCTCTCACTCCGTCACCTCCGCCCTGGCTGGGCTTCCCGTGTGGGTACAACTGCACCTTGAGTAATAAACGGCCCTTGTGGCTGTGATGGTGGCACAAGGGCTGCAGAGCCGCCGGCCTCAGCCCTGAGAGCGCAGCCTCATCTCTGGCAGGGAGCGGGCCAGGGCCTCCCTCCCAAGCCCCTGTGGGTGAAGGGACCGCTCTGCCTGTGGCTAGGGCTGCATTAACCTTTTGTTGGCCTGGCACCAAACCTGTATGTGAGCCCCCATGGTGAACACGTGTCAAAGCCAAGAGATGGACACAGCCTTGGACCCCACCCTGACTGCACCCCCTGTCCCTGGGGACCTCTACCTTGACTGCACCCTGCCTTGGCCTTCTGCCTCAGGTGCACCTCCTTCCCCAGGACCCCCTACCCAAATCCATCCCTTGTCTGGACACCACTCCGCACTCTGACTGTGCCCCCTGCCCCAGAGCCCTCACCCCCAACCTGCCCTCACCCTCAGGTGTCATCCACCGGCTCATGGAGCAGCTCCCCCAATCTGCATCCATAACCCTCTCCCCTGCCTCAGCGCTGCAGGGTCTGATCCCCTCCCTGGGCACCAGTGGAGGGGCCGTGGGTCTTGCGACAAAGATGGGGAGCAGCAGCTTGTGTGGCTGGAGCAGGCACTGCTGGGCGATGCCCAGCAGCTGGCTTCAGGTCCTGCCCAAGCAGCAGCTGGTGCCACGAGCCCATGGATGGATGGAGCAGTGGCCAGTGGGGCTTCCCCCGGGCCTCCTGGAGGCAGCAGCAAACGAGGCCCACCAGAGCAGCAGCACACAGAGGCCCCCAGGCAAGGTTTAGTCAGGGGTATTGATAAGAAAGGCCATAGATAGGTCACGGATCATGAATTTCTGTTAATTCCCCTGTTCCTGACTTTTACTCGAAGCACTGTGACAAAACGTCTGATGTTGGTGCGGTGGGTCCCGCACATCGTTCCTTGTCCCTGCTGTTGGCGTGTCGAGGGCCCTGCTAGTGGCCCAGGAAGGTGATAGAGAAGGGAAACAGGGAAGGGATCTGAGCTCCAGTCCCTCTCACCCCTGTAGGTTTCTAATCCTCTTGCCCCTGATTAGGGTTCCCCTCGGTCCTTGACGCTGGGGGAGGGAGTCTCCCTGCACTGCTGGGACAGGGTCTCCCTTCCTCCAAATCTCTGGTCTTTCAAATCTCAGCAACACATCTCCAAACTCCAGCCCTCTCTCCTTCCTCACTCCCCCTGTCTGCCTGAAGCAGCGGGGAAGGGGGGTAAATAGGCTCCTGACAGGGCCTTAATTTGCTACAGACACTTCAATTCGTCTACAGGGAACCACGCCTTAATTAGGCTGCTGTGTGACCTTAGGTTCCTGACTGGGTCTTACTTGGCTACAGCTGCTTCACTTAGCCTGTAGTAGCCTTCCCTAGTCTACCGGGAACCACGCCTACATTAGACTATGTCTCCCCTCTAGTACTCTCCCACTGCCCTCTGGCCCTGCTGTATCACATATCTCCCTCTCCCCACCCCCACCTCACCCCCACTCGACAACACTGGGTTGGGCTACTTGGGATGAGAGACAGTGTTGTCGTGACAGGTCGTCCGCGTTGCCTTCCGGCTCTATGCTGTAACCGGAAGCGGAAAGGTTGTAGAGATAGGAAGCATCTAGTCACTCGTGCTTTCCTCTCCTTGTTTGTGTGCATCCATTGGAGTGGGGGGTGTGGTTTGTCACAAGGGTGAACCACTGCCCCAGTAGATAGTACCATAGCATCTCCATGGCCAATTTAACTGCTAGGCATGCCTTTTCTATTACAGCGTACTGTTGCTCCCTGGGCAGGAGCGTCCGGCTGAGGTAAAGGATCGGGTGCTCCTCATCCCCCACAATCTGTGAAAGGACAGCCCCAAATCCTACCTCTGAGGTTTCTGTTTGTAGAATGAATTCCTTTTTGAAATCTGGGGCTGTGAGTACTGGATGACTGCAAAGGGCCGTCCTTAGGTCTGTGAATGCTTATTCCACCACGTTGCTGCACTTAACTATCTCCGGGCCTCAAATTCTTATCAGGTCTGTCAGAGGCACTGCCCTTGTGGCGAAGTGAGGGAAGAACTGGTGATAGTACCCACACGATCCCTAAGAATGCTCTGTCTTGCTTCTTGTGGACGGTTCGAGGCCATTGATAGAATCATAGAATATCAGGATTGGAAGGGACCTCAGGAGGTCATCTAGTCCAACCCCCTGCTCAAAGCAGGACCAATCCCCAACTAAATCATCCCAGCCAGGGCTTTGTCAAGCCTGACCTTAAAAATATCTAAGGAAGGAGATTCCACCCCTCCCTAGGTAACGCCTCCACTCCATTCCTGTATTGCCTCCACTTTGTTCCATTTGGGTTTCACCAGGCCCCTTCCGACTACATACCTGAGGTATCTGGCCTCGTCTAGCCTATTGCACATTTGGAAGGGAGAGCGGTGAGGCCGGCCTGTCTAAGAGTGTCTAGTAACTTCCACTTTCCAGGGTGCATCTCCCAGTGAGGGCTATGGATTACCACAACGTCTAAATAGGTGGGGCATACTTGGCATGGATCAAAGTAATCTGTCCACCAGCCGTCGGAAAGTCGCGGGGGCCCCATGGAGACTGAAGCGGAGGACAGTATATTGGAAGAAGCCATCGGGTGTTGAGAAGGAGTTTTTTCCTTGGAGTCCTCAGCCAGGGATCTGCAAGTAGCTTTTTGTTAAGTCCAAGGTGGTCAAGTATCTGGCCTTGCCTAACCGATCCACCAGCTCATCGTATGTGGTATCGGGTAGACATCGAACCGGGATACTTCATACTTCTGAGGAACTGTCCCAAACTGAGGTGTCATTTGAGGAGGTTTTTGGAACAAATTGATAAAAACAGTAATAAGCCTCCAGGACCTGATGGTATTCACCCAACTCAAATGTGAAATTGCAGAACTACTAATTGTCATCTGTAACCTATCATTTAAATCAGCTTCTGCACCAGATGCCTGGAGGATAGCTAATGTGACACCAATTTTTAAAAAGGGCTCCAGAGGTGACCCTGGCAACTACAGGCCAGTAAGCCTCACTTTAGTACCAGGCAAATTGGTTGAAACTATCATAAAGAACAAATTGTCAGACGCATAGACGAACATAATTTTTTGGAAAATAGTCAACATGGTTTTTGGAAAGGGAAATCATGCCTCACCAATCTACTAGAATTCTTTGAGGGGGTCAACAAGCACGCAGACAAAGGAGATGCAGTGTATATAGTGTATTTAGATTTTCAGAAAGCCTTTGACAAAGACCCTCACCAAAGGCTCTTAAGCAAAATAAGCAGTCATGGGATAAGAGGGAAGGTTCTCTCATGGATTGGTAACTGGTTAAAAGATAGGAAACAAAGGGTAGGAATAAATGGTCAGTTTTCAGAACGGAGAGAGGTAAACAGTGGTGTCCCCCAGGGATCTGTATTGGGCCCAGTCCTATTTAACATATTCATAACGATCTGGAAAAAGGGGTAAACCATGAGGTGGCAAAATTGCAGATGATATAAAACTACTCAAGATAATTAAGACCCAGGCAGATTGTGAAGAGCTACAAAAAGATCTCTCAAAACTGGGTGACTGGGCAACAAAATGGCAGATGAAATTTAATGTTGATAAATGCAAAGTAATGCACATTGGAAAACATAATCCTAACTATACATGTACAAAGTGGGGTCTAAATTAGTTGTTACCATTCAAGAAAGAGATCTTGGAGTCACTGTGGAGAGTTCTCTGAAAACATCCACTCAATGTGCAGCAGCAGTCAAAAAAGCCAACAGAATGTTGGGAATCATCAAGAAAGGATAGATAATAGGACAGAAAATATCATATTGCCTCTCTATAAATCCATGGTACAGCCACACCTTGAATACTGTGTGCAGATGTGGTCGCCCCATCTCAAAAAAGATATTTTGGAATTGGAAAAGGTTCAGAAAAGGGCAACAAAAATGATGAGGGGTGTGGAACAGCTTCCGTATGAGGAGAGATTAATAAAACTAGGACTTTTCAGCTTGGAAAAGAGGCGACTAAGGGGGCATCTGATAGAGGTCTATAAAGTCATGAGTGGTATAGAGAAAATAAATCAGGAAGTGTTGTTTACTCCTTCTCATAATACAAGAACAAGTGGCCACCAAAGGAAATTAGCAGGTTTAAAACAAACACAAGAAAGTATTTTTTCACGCAACGCACTGTCAACCTCTGGACCCCCTTGCCAGAGGGTGTTGCGAAGGCCAGTACTATAACGGGGTTCATAAGGGAGCTAGATAGATTCATGGAAGATAGGTCCATCAGTGGCTATTAGCCAGGATGGGCAGGAATGGTGTCCCTAGCCTCTGTTTGCCAGAAGCTGAGATTGGGTGACAGGGCATGGATCACTTGATGATAATCTGTCTGTTCATTCCCTTTGGGGCACCTGCCATTGGCCACTGTCAGAGGACAGGATACTGGGCTTGATGGACCTTTGGTCTGACCCAGTATGGCCGTTCTTATGTTCTTAACTACCAGAAGTCAGTACAGAACCTCAGGGTGCCATCAGGCTTGGGGACCAAGACATAGGACTGGACCACTGGCTGTGCGATTCCTCAATCACCCGAGCTCCAGCACCTTCCTTACTTCTGCCCTAATTTCTTCTCTTTTTGCCTCTGATATTGTTAGGGTTTTATCATCAGCCTTGCTCTGGGACAGGTGACGATGTGATGTTGGATCAGCGTTGTACGGCCTGGCTGTGTGGAAAACATGTCTTGATTCCACTGAATCATCTCAGTGATCTCTGTTTGTTGTTCTAGGGCTAGTTCGGGGGATATCCTTACCAGCCCTTGTGGGCCATCTGCCTGGGGTGGGGCCGGCAAGATGGTCATAGACGTTTCCCTTTCACGCCAGGTTTCAGTAAGTTGACATGGTAGATCTGCTCTGGCCCTTCGACGGTCTGGCTGCTTCACCTTATAATTTACCTTCCAACAGCTTCCATGATCTCATAGGGTTTACGCCAGCTGGCCAGAAGTTTCCTTTCTGTTGTTGGTATCAGCAACAGCACTCGTTCTCCTCGTTGAAATTATTATTAGTTCTTTCATCTGGGCCATGTGTGCGATGACGTTCGTTCCTGGATTGTGTTGTCCCCACCATTCCTCCTTTGCAATGTCCTATATACCACATGGGTGGCGTCCATACAGTAACTCAAAGCGGGAGAATCCAGTAGATGCCTGGGGAACATCTCATATCACAAACATCAGGTATGGTAGAAGGGTATCCCAGTCTTTTCCATTTTGGGCCACCACCTTTCGGATCATGCTCTTGAGAGTGCAGTTAAATAGCTTGACCTGACCATCTGGTCATGCCAGCCACTTCTGGGAGCGGTACAGGACCAGGGCAGGCAGGGAGCCTGCCTTAGCTCCACTGCACCGTGGACTGGGATCCGCCTGATGTAAGCGCCCCACGTCCCCTCCCACACCCCAACCTCCTGAGCCAGCCCTCAGACCACTCCCAGAGCCTGCACCCCAAACCCTCTCCCACACTCCAACACACTGCCCTGCCTCTGAGTCCCCTCCTGCACCCAAACTCCCTCCCAGAGCCGGCATCCTCTCCTGCACCCCAACCCCCTGCCCCAGCCCAGTGAAAGTGAGTGAGAGTAGGGGAGAGCAAGCAACGGAGGGAGGGGGGATGGAGGGAGCTGGGTGGGGCTTCGGGAAGGGCTGGGGCAGGGAGCAGGGCAAGAGTGTTTGGGTTTGGGTGATTAGACAGTTGGCATCCCTACGTGTCACCTGCCCCATCCCCCTTCCACCCTCAGCCCCCATCCCCTTCCTGTCTCCCGTCCCATCCCACCCTTCCCTCTTCCCAACTTATTCCCCTTCCCCAAGAAAAGACTTTTCTGGTCTGTCTCAGGTGTTTGGTCTGTAACAAGGGTTTTAGGTGAGAATAAGCTGTTCACAGTGATGGGGCCTCCCAGACCTGACCCCACTGACCCCATTGTGGGGTGCTGGCTCCCGCCAGGCCTAGCCCGCTCTGGCGTGAGCGGCCCAGCCCCACTGACCCCATAGGAGCAGTGCTGGCCCTAGCAGGGCTGGTTTGGGGTGGATCTGTCCTTTATGTAAGGGGACTGTTGGCCCCTTACTAAACTCGGTGCGGTTTTTGGTTGGGTAGCTCCCAGTACCAAGCAGAAGGGTCTGTGGGAAACCAGGACACTGATTGTGACAATCCCAGGGACAATGGGAAGAGGCCAATGCTCCTGGGCAGCCTGATTGACAGGGCAGACAGGCTAACGAGGGAGGGAGGGGGGTCCCATCCTCCCTGTGAGCTGGTGGAGCCGCCTGGGCCAGAACAGGGCAGAGCTACGGAGAGAGCAGAGCCTGGGCTAGACTGAGCTGGGGGCAGGGCCGTGCCGGCCAGGGAGAACCAGAGTAGGCCAGGGAGCAGATCCGTGCTGGGAGGAGAGCTGCAGCACTGCTGGGGCTGGAGATGTCCAGAGCTGGGTGCAGGGCAGCTGGGGAGAGCACAGGGGACACGGAGCAGAGGGCCCAGTGCAGAGAGACTCCCCCAGCCAAGAGACCTTGCAGGCGGGACTAACACAGCATTATGCCAGAGAACTCTGCCTGTGTGCCAAATGTTGTAGATGAGACATGAGGTTCTGTATTAAAACAGTCTTGTTTATTGGTCAGTGTTGGAGGCTGGGAGTCGGGACTCTTGAGTTCTCTAACTAGCAGCGATACCTGATTCACTTTGCGCGAGATTGTAAGCAATTCACTTGACCACTGGGTGTTTCACTCTACCCAGGAGTACAATGTAGGGTGGAGTGGGACTCAGGGGGCCAGCTTCACATGGGAGGAAGGGGGGAAGGAGATGGGCTCGGGGGAGCCAGCGCATGCGGGTAAGGAGAGAGGTTTTTTTTGGGAGGGCAGCCCTGTGGAGAAGGGAGGGGGAAAGGAGAGTGGGCTGGGAGGCATCTCTGTGTGGGAGGGCGGGGGGAAGGGCAGGGCTTGGGGGGCCAGCTTCATAAGGGAGGGCAGGGGGAATATCCTCACCCCACCACAGAGGAGGAGCAGGTGGTAGGGCGGGATTTCCAGCCTGTGGGAGCCCCCCAATTGGTCAGGGCCCATTGCCTGAGGCCCCTTCAAACCACATGGTAATCGAGGAACATGTGTCTTGCCATGGTTTAAAATGTGCATCAATAAAGTACACATTGATTTTTTTCCAAGTCTTTTTTTTACACCTTTAGCCACTTGGGCCTTATTTCAGCCGGTACATTTGTAAGAGGAAAGTTAAAAAGTGATGACCATTGTTTATTGTGCTGCTTAGAAATGTAGCCTGCAAAGTAAAAAGGACCTTTTATCACATAACTTGTTTTGGTCTGGGTTTTACTTCTGCCCGAGAACCGAATCGGGCAAGTGTAAGGTCTAAAAATTACACAAAACGAAAGGTGCTACAGTGCCCTGTGACCCTACACGCCATATTCTTCACAGTGGTATGATTATGATATAATTCTGACATCATTATGCTGCATCTTCTACAAGATATGTCTTGTCAGGTGTCTATGGAAAAAGATACAATTTGCTGAATATGATTATCCTATTTGTGTGCATGTATCCATTTTGTTTCTAAAGTTATGAATTTTGACTATCTATCTGTATGTCACATGTAGACACACCTGGGTGACATCCACTAGGCAAGATGCTTCCAGTCTAGACAGCTGGCTGTGAAGGGCCTATTCAGGGTAATGGCCCATTAGGGGAAACAATCGACCTTTGATGAAGCTGGTCTCCCACACCTGGTGAGCCTTCCTGAAAACGCTCCAGACAGCCTATGGATAATGGCTGCTATGACATGCAAGGGCATGTGACCAGACCACATGACACGAAACTTCATTTCGGTATCTGTATTTTTCCACAAACTGGCCTGGGAACTGAGTTAGGAACAAAGGGTTCCTGCCATATGAAAAACGATAGAAGGCAGGATGTGACATCATCTCAGGGCCTCACTCCCAACGCACGAAACTCCTGGAAACACCTGAGGACCAAAGACTGAACGGGGGAACATGCTGGTCACAGGCTAAAGGGATTTCTAGCCTGTGTATGACAACTTGGTGGACTGCTTGTATCATTAGTCAGGGTGAGCTAATTCAAATCCTATTCATCTAGTTACATATGTTAAGCTTACTTGGTGTTTTTGTTTTTTTCCTAGATAATCTGCTTTGATCTGTTTGCTATCACTTACAATCACTTAAAATCGTTTTTCTGTAATTAATAAACTTGTTTTATGTTTTCTCTTTATCAATGTTGTGACAAAGTTCCTGCTCTACCTTGGTGGGTCTTGCACTTATTTGCACATTTGCTCGCCTTGGAGCTTCACGGCAGCCCTCAGCTTGGCCGTTTTTTTGAACCCACAGTCCAGGTCAACTTCTCCTGTGTCTGACCAGGAGTTGGGCGGATCTGGGGGGAACCCAGGCCCACCCTCTACTCCGGGTTCCAGCCCAGGGCCCTGTGGAATGCAGCTGTCTAGAGGGCCTCCTGGAACAGCTGTGCGACAGCTACAACTCCTGGGCTACTTCCCCATGGCCTCCTCCCAGCACCTTCTTTATCCTCACCATAGGACCTTCCTCCAGGTGTCTGATAATGCTTGTACACCTCAGTCCTCCAACAGCCCGTGTTCTCACTCTCAGCTCCTAGCGCCTCTTGCTCCCAGCTCCTCACACGCACACCACAAACTGAAGTGAGCTCCTTTTTAAAACCCAGGTGCCCTGATTAGCCTTCCTTAATTGATTCTAGCAGCTTCTTGATTGGCTGCAGGTGTTCTAATCAGCTGTCTGTCTTAATTGTCTCCAGAAGGTTCCTGATTGTTCTGGAACCTTCCCTGTTACCTTACCCAGGGAAAAGGGACCTACTTAGCCTGGGGCTAATATATCTGCCTTCTCTTACTCTCCTGTAGCCATCTGGCCTGACCCTGTCACATATCCCCCCCCTCTGCTCAACACTACGGGGTTCGGCAACTTGGGACATCAGGCAGTGTACACGTGACAAGCCATCTGCATTGCCATGGTGGCGTCCAGCCCAGTGTTGTATGGTGATTGAATGGTGGGGTTGTAGGGACAAGAACCATCTGGTCACCCTTGCGTTCGTCTCATTATTTTGCTGTATCCACTGGAGGGGTGCATAGTCGGTCACAAGGGTAAACCGTCGTCCCAGAAGGTAATAACATAGTGTTCCATGGCCCATTTCACAGCTAGGCACGCTCTTTCAACCACGGCATACTTCTGCTCTCTCGGGAGGAGTTTTCTGCTGAGGTAGAGGATTTGGGTGTTCTTCATCTCCGACCATCTGTGATAGGACAGCTCCCAATCCTACTTCAGATGCATCTGTTTGTAAAATGATTTTTTGTTGAAGTCTGGGGCTATAAGCACAGGGTTACTGCAGAGGGCTGTCTATAGATCCATGAATGCTTTCTCTGCAGCATCTGTCCACTTCACCATGTCTGGACCCTGGGCTTTTATCAGGTCTGTCAGGGGACTCGCTCTGGTAGCAAAATGGGAATAAATCGTCGGTAGTACCCCACCACACCCAGGAATACCCGGACTTGCTTTTTCCGATTCGGCCGGGGCCAATTTTGGATAGCCTCTAGTTTTTTAGTTGGGGCTTGACCATGCCCCTTCCTACAATGTAGCCAAGGTATTTAGCCTCGGCTAGCCCTATAGCACACTTGGCTGGGTTGGCTGTGAGGCCAGCCCGTCTTCGCGTGTCCAGAACCGCTTCCACCTTTCCTAAGTGGGTTTCCCAGTCGGGGCTGTGAATAATCACATCATCCAGGTATGCCGCTGCATAACTGGTATGGGGCCATAGGAGCTTGTCCATAAGACGCTTGAAGGTGCCAGGTGCCCCATGCAGTCCAAAAGGAAGAACAATATATTGAAACAGACCTCTGGTGTAGAGAATGCTGTCTTTTCTTTCGCATCTTTGGCAAGGGGAATCTGCCAGTATCCCTTTGTTAAATCAAGAGTGGTCAAAAATCGGGCATTGCCCAGGCAGTCAACTAACTCATAGATACGGGGTACAGGGTATGCATCAAATATGGATATCTCATTCAGCCGGCGAAAGTCATTACAAAACCTAGTGGTGCCATTGGGTTGGGCACCAACACTCGGGCTTGACCACTGACTATGAGACTCTTTGATGACTCCCAGCTCCAACATCCTTTTTACCTCTGCCTTAATCTCCCCCCTTTATCCCCCTTAATCTCCCCCCCCCCCCTTTGGACCCGATAGGGCCTTAAAGTTACCTTTTCCCCAGGGTCTGTGATAATGTGGTGCTATGCTTCGGTGGTCGGCCTGGTTTGGTTGAAAACACGTCCTGGTATCGGTTGATCATCTCAGTTACTTCCTTCTTCTTGTTTGGTGTCAGATCAGGGGATATTCTGATCTGCTCCTGCATGTTATTTCCCTGCATCGGGGTCTCTTGGGCCACTACTCATGCCTCTCGCTGGTGCCAAGGCTTTAAGAGGTTAATGTGATAAATTTGTTCTTGTTTCTGGCATCCTGGCTGCCGCACCTTGTAGGTTACTTCCCCCAGGTTCAACCACTTCATAGGGCCCCTGCCATTGGGCCAAAAGCTTGCTTTCTGCCGTGGGTACCAACACCATCACCCGATCCCCTGGTTGGAACTGTCGGACTTTTGCCTGGTGATTGTAATGGGTTCCCTGGGCCTCCTGCGCCTTTTCCAAATGTTCCCGTATAACAGGGGTGACCCGGGCTATCCGTTCTCGCATCTGCAACACATGGTCAATTATATTTCTCCCCTCATTGGGTTTCTCTTCCCAGATTTCTTTTGCTATATCTAGTATGCCACGGGGGTGGCGTCCGTATAATAATTCAAAGGGGGAAAACCCAGTTGAGGCCTGAGGTACCTCCCGGATTGCAAACATAAGGTAGGGTAGTAGGGTGTCCCAATCCTTCCCGTCCCGACTTACCACTTTCCTTATCATTGCCTTGAGGGTTCAGTTAAACCTTTCTACCAGCCCATCGGTCTGCAGATGATAGACTGAAGTTCTCAGGGTATGTATATGGAGTAGCGTACAGAGGTCCTTCATTAGCTTCGACGTAAATGGGGTACCTTGGTCTGTTAATATCTCCTTTGGTAGCCCCACTCGGGCAAAGATCCCCACCAACTCTTTAGCTATCATTTTAGAGGCAGTGTTCCGCAGGGGTACGGCTTCTGGGTGGTGAGTAGCATAATCCAGAACGACAAGTATATATTGGTGGCCCGGGCTGTGTTCTCCAGGGGTCCCACTAGGTGCATGGCTATTCACTCGAAGGGGACCTCTATGATGGGAAGGGGTACTAAAGGTGCCCTCAAATGGGGACAGGGACTGTGCAGCTGACACTCCGGGCAGGACGCACAGTACCTCCGCACATCTTCATGTACTCCGGGCCAGAAGAATCGTCGCAGGACCCATGCCAGGGTCTTCTCTACCCCCAGATGCTCCCCCAAAAGATGACTATGGGCCAGACTTAATACAGCATTCTGGTGGTTTTGAGGTACTAGGATCTGCTGTACCTTCTGCCCCTGTACTGGTGCAACCCGAGATTCTTCTTCATTATGAAGTAGGGTCCTGGTCCCTGGGTTTTCCCTTCCATGGGGACCCCATCTATTTCGGTCACCTCCTTCCTAATGTTGTCGTACCTTGGGTCTTCAGCCTGGTCCCGTCCAAAATTTCCTCTCCCGGGGCTAATCTGCCCGAGATGTAGGGGGCCAGTCTCTGTTGCCTCTACTGGTTCAAAGGGGTTAGGGTGTGGGTCCGACTCGGGTGCTTCTCCCTCCTGGGTGGCCTCCTTTTCAGCTGCTCGGTTCCGCCTACCTCCAAGAGCAACCCTCTGGCTTTGGGCCAGTATTCGGGTTCCCAAGGCCTTAGCTGCCCTTCTTTCCCGTTTCGTCTTTCTACGCTGTCTGGGAATGGAGAACAAATCTGGGGATATTTCAGAGAAGGTTGGAGGTTGACAGTCTACTGTGGATGCCTCACTACTTTCAGGGCTTCCCCCTTTCTCCAATTCCTCTACCGGGAGTAAGTCTCTAAACCCTGGGAAGTCCCTCCCTATGAGCACCGGGTATGGGAGTTTAGGGACTACCCCTGCTGCTACCTCAGTAGTGTTCCCCGAATCTCGATTTTTACTGGGATGGTGGGGTAATAACCAGCTGTCCCATGGACGCATGTTATCCCCGTATGCTCAACCCACAGCAGCTGACTACGCTTCACGAGCTTCCCTGAGACAAGCATGATAGCACTCCCCGAATCAACCAGTGCTGTGGTCTCTACCCCATTTAGCTTCACTGGTCTGGTGTACCTATGTGGGTTAGTGAGACCCCCACAAGCTGGATTAGGGAGCATGGGTCTGCCCAGTTCCCCAGGTTACACTGCATAGGCTCCTCGGCATTGGGACACTGTGCAACTATGCGTCCCCACTCCCCTCAGGCATAACATCTGTATGGAGCCCTAGGCGTTCCCCGGTCTCTTGGTTTGGGTAGTCTAACATCACGATCCTCTTCCCACTCAGTGCTCCGACTCTCTGTGGCTTCTGGTGGGCCTTCAGCCCCTCTCTTTTTCCACCTGGGTTCTCCTGATGGCCCAGTCACCCGAGCTCTAGGGCTTGGTGCTGCTAGTTTAACCCGGGGTGCTTCTTCCTTAACTGGTCGGGTCAGCTCCCTCGCCGTCCTTCGCCTTTCTACCAGCACACACACCTTGTCATAGGTGGAGGGTTCGTTCTGGCTTACCCAGGCGCGAAGGGCTGGCGGTAGTCCTCTCATGTACCGGTCGATGAGCAGAACCTCTAGTATCTCCTCCGGACTCCGGGACTCAGTTCGTAACCACTTTCATGCGAGATGGATGCGGTCATATAATTGGGACGGCGGGGTTTTGTTTTCCTGTTACCTCCACTCATGATATCGTTGGGCCCGCACTGTGGTCGTTACCCCAGATCTGGCCGGAATCTCTGCTTTCAGCTGGGGTAGTCTGCCGCAGCCTCTTCAGGCAAATCATAGGAGGCCTTCTGGGCCTCCCCACACAGGAATGGAGCGAGGATGCCAGACCACTGCTCTCGGGGCCAAGCCTCCTGCAGGGCTGTCCTCTCAAAGGCCAGGAGGTATGCCTCTACATCATCCTCCCGCGTCATTTTCTGCAGCCAATTGCTGGCCCGCATGTTCTGCGTCCCATCATGGCCGCGGTTCAGCTCTGTAAGGGCTTTTACCTGGTTTACCAGTTCCCGCAACATAGCCTGGTCTTGAGCAGCCTGGTCCATCAGCAGGCAATTAGTCTCTTGCAGCAGCCTCACTGCCTCCTGTTGGGCGGCTGCCTGGACACGGGAGCCTCTTGCTAGGCAGCTGTGGCTTGTATCAGTGCCCGCACTACGTCCTCCATTGTGGTGAGAAAAAATAAAAATAGTCCTTCTTCCCTTTTATTTTTTTTTCTTCCTTTCAAACACCCTCCTTCTTCTGCCCCGCTGTGGACACCAGATCCCACTTCCGACACCAGTTGTGACAAAGTTCCGGCTCTACATTGGTGGGTCTTGCGCTTATTGGCGGATTTGCTCTCCTTGGAGCTTCACGGCAGCCCTCAGCTTGGCCGTTTTTCTGAACCACAGTCCAGGTCAACTCCTCCTGTGTCTGACCAGGAGTTGGGTGGATCTGGGGGGAACCCAGGCCCGCCCTCTGCTCCAGGTTCCAGCCCAGGGCCCTCTGGAATGCAGATGTCTAGAGTGCCTCCTGGAACAGCTGTGCGACAGCTACAACTCCCTGGGCTACTTCCCCATGGCCTCCTCCCAACCCCTTCTTTATCCTCACCATAGGACCTTCCTCCTGGTGTCTGATAATGCTTGTACTCCTCAGTCCTCCAACAGCCCGTGTTCTCATTCTCAGCTCCTAGCGCCTCTTGCTCCCAGCTCCTCACACGCACACCACGAACTGAAGTGAGCTCCTTTTTAAAACCCAGGTGCCCTGATTAGCCTTCCTTAATTGATTCTAGCAGCTTCTTGATTGGCTGCAGGTGTTCTAATCAGCGTGTCTTAATTGTCTCCAGAAGGTTCCTGATTGTTCTGGAACCTTCCCTGTTACCTTACCCAGGGAAAAGGGACCTACTTAGCCTGGGGCTAATATATCTGCCTTCTCTTACTCTCCTCTAGCCATCTGGCCCAACCCTGTCACATATTCCCCCCCTCTGCCCTGTCACAATGTGTCTTGAATGAAGTGTCTGGGGAAAATCTCAGCTTGGTTAATGCAAGCTGTTGTGCACAGCTTTCCCACACTGAGGGAACTATAGAGCAAACTATACTAATTCACCACATTGTACAGATCCTTGTTCAGTGGAAGACAGTATAATTCTGGGTTTATACTCCAGCAGGGGTGCAAGGCTGGGAAGCTTGGCTGTATGTCCTGGAGTGGCTTAGCACTAAAGCACTCAGTTGGGCTTGTGGCAGCACCTGCAGTTGTGTTGGGTGATAACAGGGCCTGAGGAGGCTGAGTATCTCCAGCAAAGCCCACAGTGGTTCCTGCACCTCCCAAACTGCACCCCGCGGGTGATCACCCATCACAGTGGGGATAGGGCGCAGTGAGGGGAGGGGAATTATGGATGGGGGATAAATGGGGAGGCGTGGGTAGGAGAGCAGTGGTGGGGTCAGGTGGAGTGGGACCTGGTTTGAAGTATCAGGGCTATCAGCAATTTTCCCTCTAATTTTTTCCAGACGTGTGTGGAATGAATTTTGTTATGTGCACCATATTGAGGTAATGCGCAGAAAAGTCACATGATTAACTCAAAAAAAAAAAGCAATTAAAAAAATTAGGTGTGGTTAAACTCGCTGTTAAACAACAGAATACCAATTCAAATTTATTAAATATTTTGGATGTTTTTCTACATTTTCAAATACATTGATTTCTATTTCAACACAGAAAACAAAGTGTACAGCACTCACTTTATATTATTATTTTTCAATACAAATAGTTGCACTGTAAAAATGATAAACAAAGAAATAGTATTTTTCTGTTCACCTCAAACAAGTACTGTAGTGCAATCTCTTTATCGTGAAAATGTAACTAACAAATGTAGAGGGGTTGTTACATAACTGCACTTAAAAACAAAACAATGTAAAACTTTAAAGCCTACAAGTTCACTCAGTCCTACTTCTTGTTCAGCCAATCACCAAGACAAAGAAATGTGTTTACATTTACGGGAGATAATGCTGCCTTCTTCTTATTTACAATGTCATCTGAAAGTGAGAAAAGGGGTTCACATAGCACTTTTCTAGCCAGTGTTGCAAGATATTTACGAGCCAGATATGCTAAACATTCGTGTGCCCCTTCATGCTTCACCCACCATTCCAGACGACATGCTTCCATGCTGATGATGCTTGTTAAAAAAAATGACAAGGAGTCCAGTGGCACCTTAAAGACTAACAGATTTATTTGAGCATAAGCTTTCGTGGGTAAGAACCCCACTTCTTCAGATGCATGGAGTGAAAATTACAGATGCAGACATAAATATACTGGCACATGAATAGAAGGGATTTACCTCACAAGTGGAGAACCAGTTTTGACAGGGCCAATTGGATCAGATTGTTTTTGTGGATACAGACTAACATGGCTGTCCTCTGATATTAAAAAAAAAGTGTTAATTAAATTTGTGACTGAACTTCTTGGGGGAGAATTGTATGTCTCCTGCTCTGTTTTACCCACATTCTGTCATATATTTCATGTTATAGCAGTCTCGGATGATGACCCAGCACATGTTGTTCATTTAAGAACACTTTCACGGCAGCACTCGCCCTAAGGTTTAAGAATCTGAAGTGGCCAGGCCAGGCCCCGGACTGACATTACCTGATCAGCAGTGAGTACAGAGCTGGGATTTTGCTCCCCTTTACCCCACCGAGCTCCCGCTTAGGTGAACCCAAGTTCTGCCCATGTTCAGGACATGCAGCTTCCCTGCCGCCGCCTCGGTCTCCCAACACGGCCTTCTGGCTTGGGGGGGTGTTTGGCCCCCCAGAACAGAACAGCCCCAGGAATAGGGGTCAGTCTCTGCCCCATGGCCCCATTCAGAAGCTCCATGCCCCGGCTAGGCCAGTCTCACAGGCAGACACCCTCGTTCCACAGGGGATGGGCCAGCAGCTGAGCCTCCTTCCAGAGCCACGGCCCGTGCGTGCCAGCTGGATGGTTCCCCTACATTAGTCCTTGCTGAGACACCAAGCACCCCCTGGCAGGGCAGCGTCTGGGATTGCCCCCTGGCAGGCCGCTCAGACACGGTCAAACTCCCTTCCAACACACCACACATCCTAGGGTCAAGATGCTTGGCCCAGGCCGTGACAGAGAGAAACAGTTCTTCCTCTCCGTTCTCCATGCCTGGGCCCGTCTCTCCAGCTGGCTGCTGCCCAGGACTGCTGGGGTTTTTTTTGGAATTACTCAGCAAAGACACCCCACAGCCCCAGGGTGAGCACCCCACTCCCTTAGCCTGGCAGGGAGTGGCAGACAAGCGCCCCCTCTTGGCCACTCACCAGAATGCTGTGAGGGGACCCAGCCGCTGGATGTGGGAGCTGAACAGAGCCCAGAGCCGAGCTCTGTCTTGGGGTCCCCGGGCACAATCTTGGGGTGCAAATCCTCTGCCTAGCACCTGCCCTGACAGCTTAGACACATGGCGCCCTGCCCAGCACCTGCAACCAGGGTGACCCCCAGACTCCTGTAGCTTAAACACCCCCCTGGCAGAGCTCCACCAAAAGGTGGGAGCCCTGGGCGGGGTCCCCTTCATCAGCCCCCCGGGAGGTGCACACAGACACACAGACACTGTGCACAGACGTCTGACACATCTACACACCCCTCCCTACCCAACCCCTGCCTCAGTTTCCTCCCTGCTCTGGACTGCAGACATCTGGAGCCACCCAGGGGCCTTCTGCTGCCATTCATGTCTTGTGATCTGAACCGTGGGGCCAGGCCTGGGGGTGGGGGAAGCCCTGTCACTGTGAGTGGAAAATTCTCACCTAAAACCCTTGTTAGAAACCAAACACCTGAGAAAACCAGGAAAGTCTTTTCTTCTAGAAGGAGGGGATGGGGAATAACCTGGGCTGGGGAAAGGGGGGATGCAAGAGGGAAAGTAGGAGTGGGATGTGTCTGTTGACAGGGGATGTCTGACCACAGTCCATGGATTGAATGCTTGGGTAACCCACTGAGACAACATTTCTCACGTCCGTCTCCAATGGCTGCTTGAGGAAGGGGCTAGTAATTGCTACTGGAGCTCACAGAACAAGCTGGGGATCTGAGGGATCGAACCCTGCTGCTGATCTATGTAGGGGTTCAGTGTCTTTTCCTTCGGGGTTTGTACAGCGCCTAGCACGTTGGGGCCTGGTCCAGGACTGGGGTCCAAGGCACTACCATGCTCTGGTTTCATGCGATTCACTCAGTGAAAAGCCCCCTTGAACACAGGTTTGTGCTTCACAACTCAGTCACTGGGGCAGTTACAGTGTGAATCCCTGACACACACACGTCAAGTGTTTGTTTCACACTTTGCCTGTGGAAGCCCCGGCGTGGGTCTGAGGTTGGTCTCCTGCCCCCTGCCCCTCACAGAGACCCAGGGAGTCTGTGACAAGACTCAGCCTGGGAGTCTGGCATTGCTGGTCCAGTCCTAGCTTTGGCCGCTGTGGCAGCCAGCCCACGGGCAGGTGTCCCTCGTCAGCCTGCTCCAGGGCGGTGACGTTTGGTTCACATGTGAGGGCAGGGGAGAGCCCGGGCAGATCGGCTGATGCCGCACAGGCCCGGCTGCTCTGGAATAGCCAATTTCCCTGAGCGCTTTGGGAGGTGAGTGAAGATTGTGCACTACGTGCCCCGAACTGCCCCGCTGACGCAGCCCCTGAGCAGTGACCCCTCTGCTTACATCTCTGTTACAGCAGCCCGTCCCACAGCCACACGCTGCATGCACTGGCACCACCATCCTCGTGCCGGACCCAGGAGAGTCCCTGTCGGTTCTGCCTTCCCTGCAGGTTCGGTGGAGCTGGGGACGGATAGTTCTTGGGTGTCTGTCGGGGAAGGCCCGTGAAAGGAGAGTTTTGGGCAATGGGAATTGGGGGAGGAAGCACAAGTCTTTCCCTGTCACTTCCTGATTGTGGGATTGAACGATCCTTGCAATTTTCCATTAAATAGAATTCGTTCTGATTGCCACAATCCCTTCCCTGCGCAAGGCCCAGATTTTAAAGCTTTATGGGGTTTCTCTCGTGTTTGATTAGTGCTGCCTTCCCGGAACAGAAACCTGTTTCTTCTCCTCTGAATTGTCTTATGAAACACAAGCTTAGCGACTGGCACCTGACCCTAGCCGTGGCCTTTGTCACACACCTGTCCACACAGAGGATCCCTGCCTGGTTAACGAGCAGGTGAATCTGGCTCAAGGAGAGAAGCTGATGAAATGAACAGGCCTGTAGGACTCACCAAGCCAGGGCAGGCCCCGGTTTTTTGTCTAACTGGTTCTCCTGCCCCTGTTCCCGTCCTCCACCCCCAGCGCAGCCCTCAGAACCTCCAGCGCTGGAGCCAGAGCGCTTTGCCAGCAGTTTTCGTGGTGTAGTATGCGCCAGCCAATCTCATGGACCCTCCCAGAGCCCACAGGGCAGATCTGCCCCAACCCCCTCTCAGCCCCCACTGAGCTGCCCTCCCGTCGGATCCAAACTGGGGTCTGCCCAGTGTGTTTTTCGTGTGTCTACCTCACATCACCAGCAGATGGCAGCAGATGGCCAGGGTGATCCATAGCAAGCTGGGTGTCTGGCAAAGGCTGTCCTGCCTCGCTCCCAAAGGGGTGAGCTCTATGCCAGGGTCTGGGCTCGGGGCAGCCCAGGCAAAAAGTGGGGGTCCAGGCCTGGCCCGATGAAGGGGCACTGCCAGGGAGGCCTCCCATGCTGTGTAAAGTCCAGATGCTCGGACAGAGAGAAGGGAGACTGACACATCGACAGAGACAGGAGGCCCCAGGATGCTCCGACAGTTTATTGGTGTTAATCAGTCAGGGTGGGGGGGACGCCGCAAAATCACAGGCCTTGAGAGAAGAAATGTCCCCCCCCTGCATCCCCCAAATCTTCTGACGGTGCCCCATGCCCCACTCTCACCCCACCCCCGACGGTGTCCCCTTGCCCAATCCCCCCAAGCCTCCAGCAGCGCCCTCCCCACCGTCCCCCACGCCCTCCATGTCCCCCCCACTCCCCAAGGCGGTCCCTGCCCCGCCGTCCCCCACGGCGGCCCCCACCCACCATCCCCCACGGCGCCCACCGCCCCGCCGTCCCCCACGGCGCCCACTGCCCCGCCTACCCCCACGGCGCCCACCGCCCCGCCGTCCCCCACGGCGCCCACCGCCCCGCCTACCCCCACGGTGCCCACCGCCCCGCCGTCCCCCACGGCGCAAACTGCCCCACCGTCCCCCACGCCTCCCAAAGTGCCCCCCACCCCACCGACCCACACGCCTCCAACGGAGCCCATGTCTGGCCATGCCCCCAATGTAGCGATGTTGCCCTCTGCCCCGCTGTCCCCCCAGCCCTCCAATGGGGCCACATGCCTCACCTCTCCCCAGCCCTCCAAAGGTGCC
>NC_051263.2:10365201-10391967 GCF_015237465.2 Chelonia mydas | reverse complement strand
ACTCTGCAGCCTAGTCCACAGAAGAGCAGATCTGACGTATAGCTACCCCCAGGCAAACTCTCCTGGAGCTGTGTTGTACAAAAATTACACCTGTAACGTACTTAGCTGTTAAAAGTTAACACAACAGTTTGATCAAGTATAGGAATGTATTTACTGTCTAAAGTTGAGAATCTGCTAAACGCAGCTGTTCTAATAAATCACTTTGGCTTTGCCAACCTGGCAGTAGAACTAGATAACACTGAAACAGATTTCAGGGTAGCAGCCGTGTTAGTCTTTATTCACAAAAAGAAAAGGAGGACTTGTGGCACCTCACAGACTAACCAATTTATTTGAGCATAAGCTTTCGTGAGCTACAGCTCACTTCATCGGATGCATTCAGTGGAAAATACAGTGGGGAGATTTATATACATAGAGAACATGAAACAATGGGTGTTACCATACACACTGTAACAAGAGGGTGATCACTTCAGGTGAGCTATTACCAGCAGGAGAGCGCGGGGGGGGGGGGGGGGGGAACCTTTTGTAGTGATAATCAAGGTGGGCCATTTCCAGCAGTTGATAAGAACATCTGAGGAACAGTGTGGGGTGGAAGGGGGGAATAAACATGGGGGAATAGTTTTACTTTGTGTAATGACCCATCCACTCCCAGTCTCTATTCAAGCCTAAGTTAATTGTATCCAGTTTGCAAATTAATTCCAATTCAGCAGTCTCTCGCTGGAGTCTGTTTTTGAAGGTTTTTTTTTTTTTTTTTGAAGAATTGCAACTTTTAGGTCTGTAATCGAGTGACCAGAGAGATTGAAGTGTTCTCCGACTGGTTTTTGAATGTTATAATTCTTGACATCTGATTTGTGTCCATTTATTCTTTTACGTAGAGACTGTCCAGTTTGACCAATGTACATGGCAGAGGGGCATTGCTGGCACCTGATGGCATATATCACATTGGTAGATGTGAAGGTGAATGAGCCTCTGATAGTGTGGCTGATGTGATTAGGCCCTATGATGGATGATGTCCCCTGAACAGATATGTGGACACAGTTGGCAACGGGCTTTGTTGCAAGGATAGGTCCCTGGGTTAGTGGTTCTGTTGAGTGGTGTGTGGTTGCTGGTGAGTATTTGCTTCAGGTTGGGGGGCTGTCTGTAAGCAAGGACTGGCCAGTCTCCCAAGATCTGTGAGAGTGATGGGTCATCCTTCAGGATAGGTTGTAGATCCTTGATGATGCGTTGGAGAGGTTTTAGTTGGGGGCTGAAGGTGATGGCTAGTGGCGTTCTGTTATTTTCTTTGTTGGGCCTGTCCTGTAGTAGGTGACTTCTGGGTACTCGCCTGGCTCTGTCAGTCTGTTTCTTCACTTCAGCAGGTGGGTACTGTAGCTGTAAGAATGCTTGATAAGGATCTTGTAGGTGTTTGTCTCTGTCTGAGGGGTTGGAGCAAATGCAGTTGTATCGTAGAGCTTGGCTGTAGACAATGGATTGTGTGGTGTGGTCTGCGTGAAAGCTGGAGGCATGTCTAACTCTAACTCTAGCTGCATCTATTTAGGACACTGTAGCACATAAAACAGGGCATTAAATGAAGTCCATCCCAGAAGATCATTCAGAGTAAGTCCCTGAGGGACTTGGCCCATCTAGTCTCATGTTGCAGAAGAAATTAAGGTTTTCCATGTTCCCTCTGAAAAGTTGGGTTTCAAGTTGTTCCTTTCAGTGGCTGTGAATTTTAATTTATATTTATGTTAATTTTCTCTCTCCTGCTCCTTGCAGGTTTTGGTTACTGATGCGACCTTTCAGCAACTCCTGGACCAGGGCTCAGACTCTCGCAAATTCTTTGGATTCGTTTCCCTTTTTGTACATCACTGTTTTCTTTCTTTAGGTAACATGTTCCTGCAAAATACACAACTCAGGTTTCCAACGAAATCTGTTCCTTAGCAGTCAGTAACTCAGACCAATAAATTGATATTTTGATGGTTTGTTTTTGTAGCAAACAGTACATGAAAAATACACAGTTTATGGGAGATAGTAATTTCCATGTTTAATGTCTGACATTACGTTGACTTTACTAATGCAGTGTAAGCTAGTGAATAGTGCACTGGTTGGGGGATCTTGGTTCTATCCCAGCCACTGCCATGGTACTGTGCAATTTAGGACAAGCCACTTCCCTACTGTGTGCCTCAATTTCTCTTTCTATAAATTAGGGCTGGTAATATTTTACTCATATGTAAAGAGCTTTGAGATCTATGGAGGAAAAAAGGGCAGTATAAAAAAAGGGTATTATTATCAATTATTATTAATATTATCGATTAGTATTATTACACTCATTATTATCAATAGCCTAATTCGGCAAGACTTGCTAATAATGAGTGGTGCCCAGTCTCCACATGTGACCCCTTGAAATAAGAGATACGAGAAGCAAATCTTATAATAATCTTGTCTGATTTCCTTCATAGCACAAACCAGAGAAACTCATCACCTGTTCCCTTCATCAGGCCCGTAGATTCTGTTTGAGCTAGTGCAGATGTTAGAAAACGAGACCCAGTCTTGACTTAAAGACATCAAGTGATGGAGAATTCCCTACAGACGCTGGATATGAGCCAACAGTGTGCCCTTGTTGCCAAGAAGGCCAAAGGCATATTGGGCTACATTAGTAGGACCATTGCCAGCAGATCGAGGGAAGTGATTATTCCCCACTATTTGGCACTTATGAGGCCGTATCTGGATTACTGCATCCAGTTTTGGACCCTCCACTACAGAAAGGATGTGGACAAATTGGGGAGAGTTCAGTGGAAGGCAACAAAAATGATTTGGGGACTGGGGCACATGACTTACAAGGAGAGGCTGAGGGAACTGGGGTTATTTAGTCTGCAGAAGAGAAGAGTGAGGGGGGATTTGATAGCAGCCTTCAACTATCTGAAGGGGGGTTCCAAAGAGGATGGAGCTTGGCTGTTCTCAGTGGTGGCAGATGACAGAAAAAGGAGCAATGGTCTCAAGTTGCAGTGGGGGAGGTCTAGGTTGGATATTAGGATACACTATTTCATTAGGAGGGTGCTGAAGCACTGGAATGGGTTACCTTGGGAGGTGGTGGAATCTCCATTCTGAGAGGTTTATAAGGCTTGGCTTGACAAAGCCCTGGCTGGGATGATTTAGTTGGTGATTGGTCCTGCTTTGAGCAGGGGGTTGGACTAGATGACCTCCTGAGGTCCCTTCCAACCTAATCTTCTATGATTCTATTATCTTCCCACTGTCTTCCCCGGGCCCAGTATCCTGTCTCATTGTCTCTAACGCTTCATACTCTCCTTTCTATTACTGACCACAGTTTGTGTCTTGTAGCTTTTTCCTCCTTCACATCTTGGCTTCAGAGAAGCCACTGAAATGTATGCTAAGCTTGCTTCCATGGTGTCACAGTTAGCATTCTGAATACAGCAACCTGGCTCCGCTCCTGGCTCTGGGAGGGGAGTAGGGTCTAATGGCCAGAGCGGGGCAGGGGTGGGAGCCAGGTCTCCTGGGTTCTATCCCTGGCTCAAGGGAGGGAGGGAGGGAGACCCCGTGGGTTAGAAGAGGGGGCCTGGGAGTCAGGGTTCCATGGGTTCCTGGGGCCCATGGGGCTGTTCATAAATTACATAATGCTTTGCAGGGGAAGTCCTTAACTTTGGATGTTTGTTTCAGTGGTACAGAGTGTTGGTGGGTCTTGAAAATCACCAAAAAATGTCTTATGTAATTTAAAGACAGCCCCTAACTCTAGCTCTGGCAGTTGCAGGGGAGTGGGGTCTGGTGGTTAGAGCAGGGGGCTGGGAGTCAGGACTCCTGGGTTCTATCCCAGGTCTGGGAGGCAAGTGGGGTCTGTGGGCCTGAGGTGAAAGCTCAGACCTAAGATCTCTGGCTGGGGGGTGAGAGGCGCCTGTCCAGGCAGAGCCCTGTGATACAAAGGGAGGGAAACCGGCCAAACCACACCAGAGATTCAGACAAGCCCTGACCAGGAACCCAGAGGGGGAGGGGATGACCAGAACAAACAACGGGCAGGAGGGCAGTGGGGCTCTGGCGCCATCTAGAGGGGAGAGGGAAGCCCAGCTCGAAGCCCGTATGGCTGTAACCCCAGCCCTGGGGCAGCTGGGCCAGGGCAGAAATGTCCTGGGAAGATCCCCGGCAAACCCACAGCCTGGCCCTAGCCAGGGGATCAGTGGCTCCCCCACTGAACATGCACCCTGCAGAGGCAGGCCAGGGACAGGGGGAGCTGCAGCCCTGGTGATGGGGGCAGGCAGTAAAAAGGGGCTGTCTGGGCCCAGGAAGGGGGGAACTGACCCCAGCTGCAGGGTGGAGGCCCACCCCCGTGCGCTGTACCCAGCCCCTTCCTGGCCAGCCTAGGCCTGTGGGGAGCGCGAAGTTCATGGCTTGGCAGAACTCCATTGTTCTTGAGGGGAGCAGAAGTCCTGAGCCTCCAAGAAAGAATCAGCATTGCACAAATTCACACTGCAGGTTTATTGCAATTGGAATAAACACACTGACATCTGCCCTGGTGTCTATAAAACTCCAGACAACAGAGGGGAGCAGGGATGGGGCGGCTAAGCGAAATGCACACAGACAGCACCGACATGTTGGGGAGCGGGTAAGAGCACAGAGGAATCTGAAGACAGAGACATGGAGCAGAAAGACTTTCCTTAAAACCTGACAAAGTTCTAAGGCTACTCAGCGACTAGCTCCTACAGGAGCCACAGGGCTCTTCGGCGCCCGCCATTTCAGAGTCAGTGCAGACGGGAGGTGCAGGCTGTGCTGTGTTTCAGAAGCCAGAGCGTTAGCTGGGCCTGTCACGGACTTTCCCTACGACGGCGTATGTTGCAGTCTCGTTTTCCTGCACCCGAGGAAGCTTTAAAACAAAAATAAAATCCTGTTAGTCCTCTGCTAACCTCCAAACCCCAACAGAGAGAGACTGACACCGCAGCAGAATAGCTCTTTGAAGGGAGCTACATGCAAAACTGCTGGTTAGACTATGGAGAAACAATTCTGCAAAAAACGTGTGGATTTGGTTGCATCTCTCTGGTTTCAGATGGATCCGTTTTTTATTTTGCACAATTTCCCATTAATTTATCAGAATTATCAACAAATGTTATCAAAATCATTATAATTTATTTATGTACTGAAAGCCCAGTTCTCAGTAAAGAAACAATTTTAGCAACCACTTTGATATAAATGTTCACCACATTTTTGCAAACAGAATAGAAAATTTCAAAGGAATCCTGCAATTTTGGGTGAAAATTTTCATTTTAGAAAATATCCTCATTTTTCTACAAAAAAATCTTTTTGTTCAAAAATTTTCAATCCGCTCAAACACAGAGGCAGGGGCAGGTAGAGATAGAAAACTGGGCAGAAGGAGAGAGAAATCTTGTCTTTTCCCTGGGTAGTTAAAAGCAACAATTGCAGTGGCAGAAGTTCTGGGTGGGACGCAGGAATCGCTGGATGAGACTCTGCAGGAGCGCAGACCAGGCCATCACAGCGATCCCTGCTGCATTACAATGTCTGAGGCTGCTCTCTACACACAGCAGGGCAGAGAGAGGGATGCAATTCCCTGCTCACACACCCAGCGCTGGGCTCAGCACTGCTGTGCTCCAGCATTGGACAGTGTCTCATGGTGCAAATTCCCACTGTGACGTCCCAGATCTTGAGCCTGAAATTCAGGGTCAGGATTCAGCCAACACCACGACTCACCCTGGCTGCACCAAACTGGCCAATGGCGGCATCTGGGGAGAGAGTTAGCAGAGAGTACGGGGGTAAGTGCTGCTCCCTGGGAGAGCCACCCACAGCCCACCCCTGCTAGGCACCCAGCACCCGTGGGGGACACCCACCCAGCCCCCCCTCCTCTCCCATCCCCACACAGCCAGCGCCACGGAGGGGCCAGGGCCGGAGGGGCAGGAGAGAGGCTATCCTGGCTGGGGATGACTTGTTCTGTATCTCTCCAGCACCTGCAGGCCTAGGGCAAGGGTATGGGCCATTCCCACTTCAGCAAAGGGGTCTGAGGAGCTGCTGTGATTCTCACGTGGGCCCAGCTGCCCCAGGAACCTGTGTTCAGCTCAGTACCATGCTGTGCTTTGGTACACGCCCCACATCCCAGCAGACTGCTGAGCACTAACCCAAGGGGGTAGAGGACATACAGGACCAACCCCACCCCCAGGTGAGCCATCACCTCCTGCCCCCACTTCGCCAGCAGCGGGGTCCCCCTGGGGACATCAGTGGATCTAAGTTCTAGTTCTGCATCTACTTACACGGCCCCTAGCATTCCCTCCACTCATGGGGTTATTCTCCCAACCCCGCCCTGTGCAGTCAGACTAGCCCATGGTTACACATGAGGAGCGGCAGTACAGACAGAGCTAAAGCTGGAGTGCACCCCCCTTACTCAAGCTGAACAGCCCCTCACCACACTGAGTGCCAGGGGAGAGCTCACGGAGTGAGGTATTCTTCACCATGAGCAAAGATGGAACCACCTGGTCCTAAGTGGCTTACCCAAGGTCACCCAGGGAGCCTGCGGCAGAGCCAGGAATTAAATCCAGATCTCCCAAGTCCCAGCGACCCAACCACGAGACCAGCCGGTCCCTCTGCCGGGCCTTGTAGCTGGGACTCGGATCCACAGATCAGTGGGATCTGCCAAGGATTGACGGGACCCCCTGGGGAATGTCCCCTAGGCTGAGCCTGCCCAGCGCTCCCGCCCCGACCCAGCACACGCAGATCCCCCTGGGCAGGGGCATACAGCTGCTCCCCTGGAGTCCATGGACTGGGCGCATGATAACACCTAGCACAGTCTTCTTTCAGTATCCTGCTGTCACTCGCCTAACACTTAATGCTGTCTCGGCACCAGCCCAGCAAGGGGAAGTGCCAACCTCGCAAGGGGAGAGGTTTATCTATTGCATGATCTAGGTGTTCACAAATAACACACCCTAGCACTGATCCCGATGTCCGGCCACAGCTTTAGAGTATACACTGGGAGGCTCTATTGAAACCCTGCTCCCCGAGCACGACCAGCGCAGCGCTGGCTTGCGGTCACAGCACCTGCTCTCTTGCTGAGCATGAGAAATTCCCCTCCCAGACCCGACCGGTTCTTTAAATGGACACATTTCACCGGGGCGGTTTGTTCTATCTGGGGCTGGGTTTGAAATGGAAACTGCAGTGAAATAAACACAGCAGCAGCAGCAGCCTGAGACAGCCCAAAATAAGCACAGGCTGGGGCTGGGGGACCACATCAGGGTTTCACTGAGGTGTCAGCTCTAATTGTGTCATTGCAGCTGCAAGGTGTGAGTGAGAGCTGAGATGTGGACGCCAGTTATTGTTATTATTATTTAACATGTCTATGGGGGTAGCTCCTAAAGACCACAGCAGGCTGGGACCCACAGTGCCAGGCACTGTAGATTAGTGTAAGGCGCTGGCCTGTTCTCTATAGATAGTCAGACTAGATGATATCAAGGGTCCCTGATGGTCTGTGAATTACAGCAAAGGATAGTTTTAACCCATCCTCAGTGCAGGGGGCTGGACTCAACAACCCCTTGAGGCCCCTTCCCGCCCTACAGCTCTCTGATCCTGTAACCTTGCCTTTCAGACGTGTAGCCCTCCCCCTTCCTCAGACCCTAGCCAGTGAATTGGGGCCAGTGGAAACGGCCCGATCAGACGCCAGCTGGACCAGGAAGCCAGGCGTGGGCACTGTGCTGGGGGATTGTGTACAGCACCTGGCACACCATTCCGCAGGCACGGAGGGCACTAGGCCTTACCCACACACAAGTAGTAAGGGGGAAGAACAAGTACTTACAGTGGATCTGCTCGTCCGTGGGAGTGTTCTCGGTGCTGCGGTTTGGGAGCTGTTCCCTGTCGAAAGCAAGTGTGAAACCCGTCAGTGTGGGTGGTATTACTCTGTGTTTGTGGTGCACACGCTGCCACTGGGCACTGAGTGACGCACAAGCCTCCCTTCCCAGCAGGTGTATCTCAGACTGCATTAGACGCTGACCCCAAGAGAGAGGCCGGGGAATCCCAGTGGATCCTCAGGTGACCTACCCACATTCAGTCCCTGTCCTGCTCACCTGGGAACATACCAGGGCGGCTGAGAACTCAGTTCCCCTCTCCTCCTCACCGCCTCCCCCACCCGCACCTTGCTGCATCACACCCTGGGGCCACGTCCAGACTCACAACAACCCCAAGCTAAGTCATCCTCCTTCCTACCTTGGACATCTCCGTTTAGATGCAACTGAAACAAAAAGGAAGAAAATTACAGTTTTCAGGGTCCCAGCCGTCCGTCCCTCCCTGTCCGACCAAGAGATGAGCTCTGTGATGCTGTGGACAGGGGCTGGTCTCTGCACCATGGTTAGAGTGGGTTTTTCATAGTGGCCCAAGGGATTCATAGGCCTAGCTGTGAAATTAGTGTATCCAAATCCCCTGGGAAGTGTTGGCAATCTTGGCCTTAACATAGCTCACTCAAATAGCCTCCTGGAGCCGAGCAGGCTTCTGTGAGCAGCTGCCTCCTGTATGATGTATCCATCCCGCCTTTGGGGACCAGGATGTGGTATTTGCCAAAGTGCCCATGGGAATAGGGAGCTCATGCCCCACTGTAAGCACTTCGGCTCCTACTTTCCTTAGCAGATTTTGAAACCATCTCCTAGGCTTTTGGGGCAGCGTTTCTGAAAGCACCAGAGTGACCTAGATGCCTGAATCCCATTGAAAGCCATTGAATGTAGCTGCCTTCGTTACATAGGCTCATTGGAAAATGCTCCCCTTTGTCTCTCCCTAGCATGACCACTGTTCACTCACAGCCTCGGGCTGAGGTCCCCATCGCCTACCTTTCTTCACCAGCAGATAAATCAGTGGAGCCAGACACAGGACAGAGAGCCCTGTGATTCCCCAGATGGCCTCCAGTCCCAATCGTCCTCCTGGGAAAATCAAACAGATGTGAACATTCCTGCAGGAGCCAGCGCTGAAGAGTTCATGATGCAGGTTTCCCCGCGCCAGGGGTCATGCTGGCTGTGTGTCACTTCTGGGTTATGGCTAGGACAGTTCCAGCCATGGCTGGGCCCACACGGGCCTGTCTGTTCTCCCTGCTCCTGCCCAGGCCAACTCCTGACAGCAAAGCCACCGCAAGAGACAATCAGGGAGTGACGGAAACCTGGGAGTAACCATGGCCAGAGAGAGTTAGGGTATGTGAGAGACACGGGGCATATTCAGAGCAGAGTGGACACGGGGAAACTAACGCACTGGGATGGGGACCTTCAGAACTACACAGCAGCGGCTGTCGTTCCCAGAACCAGCACCCCCTTGGCCATTCTCCAGGAGGGGCAGAATGAGGGGAGATGGGAAGGAGCTAGGAGCTACTGCCTGGGGGCAGGAATGCTGAATGTGACTCCGGACAGTACAGACAGCTGTATAGACCCATGGCCAGTGCTGCATATTCTGGGCCTTGGACCATAGCTCCTCAGGCAGGGTTGGTAGATGCACCTTGCAACTCTAAGGACAGTTGAGCGCTGGAACAGGCTTCCAAGGGAGGCTGTGAAATACCCTCATGGGAGGTTTTGAAGAACAGGTCAGACAAACCCCTGTCAGGGATGGTTTAGGCTGACTTGGCCCTGCCTCAGCTCAGGGGGCTGGACCAGGTGACCTCTTGAGATCCCTTCCAGCCCCACATTTCTATGACACTATGATTACATTCCTGACTGAGACTTCTTGGCTGGTTAGGGGGAAGGGCTGGGCTCGAGCAGCACTGGACGCAACTCCTAGGCCAGCTGTCATTGCTATTTCCACAGAGTGAGGGGTCTTCAGAGGGGCAGCGCTCCGTAGCTGTCCTGGCTGGTGGGAAGGTCAGCTGGGTAGGAGCAGGCCTGAACACTTAGGCTGCAGAGCTGGTTAGAAAATGATTTGGCTTTTTTCTATGGAAAATTTTTGATTAAAATGAAAAAAAAAAAGTTTGGTTTTATCAACAATTTTGGTGGGAAAAGTTAAACTTTTCACCAAACACCGGAAAAAAAAATTGTTTTGTTTTCAGGGAGTCAGAAAATCACCAAAAAACAACAAATTGTCAGCCAAAGACTGAAATGTTTTCACTTTTCAATTTACTGACCAAAAAGAAAAGAAAAGAAATTTCCCAGGAAAGTCAAATTTTGCCACCAAACTCTTGATTTGTTAAAAAAATCAATTTTGGAAAAAAGTGTTGATGGAATTCCTAATAGTTCTCCTGTGCAGCCCTCCCCTCATGCCAACCCTGAGAGATGATGCCAAGCCTGGGAGCTGCAGGATCAGAGGCAGAAGGAGCTGTGGGGAGAAAAGCCAATAGTGTCCTGCACTCCTGGCCACCCCTGTTTTCCCTGAACTCCCCCAAACTTCTGCTGTGGGATAGATTAGAGGGAGACACTTAGCTGGGGCTCCTCAAGGACTCCCCCTTCTAGATCGGCATGCTGGAGAAACGCCGAATTAGTGCCTCATGCAACGCCCAAAGCATTCAATGGAAATCGTCCCAGTGCCTCCAGTGGGTTGGGAAACTGGCCTTTAGTGAATTCAAATTATTTACCATCAGGAACTGATTTTTTCTCAGAGTTGCTGCTATTGCTGTGATCGGTGTTACTGGAGTGAACACTCCTGTCTGGGACATAAACACACAAAGAATCACAACATTTCGGCACCTTTCAGCCAAATCTGAAGATACAGTGAATCAGATATGCAGTAACTCCCAGAGCTGATCATTCTGGGGGAATTTTGACATCAATGAGCTGGTGTAAATCAGCATCACTTCACTTGTGTCAATGGGCCAGCTCACCATCTAGTGTAAATCAGTGTCACTCCATTGGAATCAATGGGCCAGATCCCCAGCTGGGGTTATAATAATAACAAATAATAATAATGCACTAGCACCTGAAGGCCAGATCCAGGTCGGGTCTCATTGTGCTGGGAGTGTTACAGAGGTGAAAAAGGTCAGTCCGTGCTCCAAACTCAAAACACGGTGGGTGGATGAGAAGACAAACAGGTCAAGGGGTGGGGTTGGAAAATCGGGTAACAAACCTACAAGCTCACTACCTGCCTCGCCGTTACCAGGTTCCCGTGGCAGAAGCCCACACAATTATAAAATGCCTGACACTAGCCACAGTCCCCTTCCCCCTCCTCACATTGTGTTGGGGTCCAACAACTCACCTAGTACATTCAATGTCTGGGGGAGACTGAGACGAGAATTTTTCACCTGGTTCTGGTCATTCCTGTACTGGTACATACATCGAAACAGGCCTGAGCTCCGCACAGAGATGTCATGTCGATACAGTGACCGGCCTGGCATGACCTTTTGGCTTGATATTTCTTTGCCATCCTGACAGAAAATAACTAAAGCAGCTAAAGTGTTGAGACGAAGGTGACACTGAGCCGAAACAGAGTCCCCGACCTGAGCTGAAGAGGTTCTCAGAGACAATTTAGGAGAAGGGAAGTCACCTGCAACAAGAAAGAGAGACTAAGGGTACATCTACATGGCAAAACGTGACAGCAAGTCTCAGAGTACAGAGCAACTGACTCAGACTCATAGAGTCACGCGAGGGAGCTAAAATTGAAGTGTAGACACTTCCACTTTGGCTGGAGCTAGGCCAAGGCAGGAATGTTACACTGCTATCTTTAGCCCTGTAGCACAAGCCCCACAAGCGCAAGTGAATTAAGCTGGGCTCTGAGACTCACTGCTGTGGGGTTTTTATCTACAGTGTAGATGTGCTCTAAAACAGGCCTCTGAGAGGAGACTAAGGACTTGTCTTCACTGCAGCATTAACTTGAATTATAACATGAGTCCTGTTCAGAAAGAAATCCCTTAACTCAAGTGTGGTGATGCTCTTCTCTGGAGTTGGCCAGCCCTATAGGGGTATATGCTAAAATGTGTGAGCACAAAGCTTCAGTTGTTACAACAACCACTGTAGTGTGGACACAGGCTAGCACCACTTGAGTACCACGAGTACCACTAGTCCTCCAGTGCCTTCCACAGTTCCTGTCGTGTGCCCAGAAACGTCAGACTGGCAAAGAATTCATAGAGCAGCTCAGTTTCCTTCAGCTCTCAGAGTCGTGGGCCGCACCCCAAGAAGCTGTACGTAGCCCCACGCTCTAGGGAGCGCAGAATCAGTGTGGGCACAGCAGTGTGCCTGTTCTCGCACAAGCTCAGCTAACTCGAGAGGAGTAACTCAAGTTAGCTCTGCAGTGAAGGCAGAGCCAGGCAGGGAACTAAGCGTTAGTGATGGATTAGTGAGAAGTATGCTTGGCTGATGGAAGAGCTGTTTCTCTTCACATTGGAATTAAAATAAATACAGTGCAACACAGGAGCTCTAAGACAAATTCATTCTAGTGCAGTGCCCTCGTCTCATCAATACACTCCTCTATTAGCGCCAAGTCTGCCAAGTTTTACACATGGAAAGTTTGTTACACATGTATCTCAGGGACACTGGGCCAGATCCCCAGCCCGTGTAAATCAGCCCTGCTCCATTGGAGTCAACAGATCTTTGCTGATTTATGCCTGCTGAAGATCTGGCCACAATATGTTTCTTTTCCGGTAATGTTTATGGTCTGTCACTGTGAGAAGTTCCATTTACAGTGCGATTACCAGGATTTCAGGCAGGAATCGTGCAAGAGGCATTGCCCACCCATCCGCCTCCTACACCTCCCCAGCCGCCCTCCCGTTGCCATTGTCTGGGGCTTTCACTCCTTTCTATGTCTCCCCTTCTCCCACGTCTGTTGTGCTCTCACTCACCTGGGGAGCTGCAGGGCTCCTGGCCTGTGACCCCAGCACCTGCACCAGACAGGAGAGGGGGTGAGTGGCAGACACAGCAGCTCTAACTATATTAATGTCACCCCAGCTACACTATTAATATTAATAATTAAGCCAAGACAAGCCAGAAAACCCCAACTCAGGATCATGTTGCAAGAGCCATACACCCCGATCCCACAATCGGATCCATCTGTGTGCCCTGGGTCTCACCATGGCTATCGATGGAAACCCCAAGTGGGAATCTTACAAAGTTTGGATATTTGCAAAGCAGGATTAAAGTTTCCATTAATGTTTAAGAAATTTGTTCTAATAGTAAAACACTCCTCACCATGTAACCTGCTGAAAATACAAAACACAAACATTCATGATCTTCAAAACTTTTTCTCACTGTCTTTACTTTCCTAATCAGCTTCAACTCTTTGTCCTCGTCCCTGAAATGAGCTCCGCACAGCCAGTCCTAACCCTGTCATTTCCAGGTTTGTAACCTCAATATCATCCTTTTAATGCAGGTCCATTCTATATACTATTAGAGATCTGCTTACCGGCTCAGACTTTCAGAGCCGTGTAGGTGATTTGGATGCTCAGTTGCCATGAATTTGAACAAGGTGTGCAAATCCCATAGGCAGCTTTGAAAATCTCAGCCATAGGTTGTAATATATATGTGAGTACAATACACACACAGAGGGACATTAGATATTAAATAAAATAGCTAGATATCAAAACAATGTTCTGACAATTAAATATTCTCTCAGAAATTGGTAAGAAACTTTGGCCATGAATTTCAAACCAGTTTTTAAATCCAACATGAAATAACTGCTTAGAGCTCAATATAACATCAACGTGCAGCTGTTCGTTTAAACCATTTTTACCATAACTTCCCCTCCAGGCTGTTCCCCATGCCCCCCAGCACAGGCAGACCTATAAACCTGCCTCCCCCCCAAAACCCTAGGCAGAGAGCTCACTGCACACTCACAGAGTAGCCACAGCAGGATCATGGGGTGATCGAGAGCCGGCGACTCAGCCTGAATATCCCACAGCAGCATCGAGTCTACATCTCTGATGAGCAGCCACTGGGGCTCTCTGCCCCAGGTCCCTCCTTCTCCCCTCCTTCTTCCGGCCCGGACAGGCTCTGGGCTCTTGTAGCGTGTCTGAGAGAGGCCCTGATGTGTCTGTGGCCAGAGGGGCTCTCCCCCCGTGAGATGAGAATGGAAACATTATTCACTATCCCCCCCACACACACATCTGGTCTCTGCATCGGGGAGAGCTGGACCCCCTGGTTTCCCATTGGAACCTCCCTGTGACAGGCTCAGTCCTGCTGAGGCATAACTAGTGAATTTCTAAATCCATTCCCAGGAAAAGGGCAAATTCCTCTTGACAATTTCCACAATTTTACCACTAGCTCCAGCTGTCCCCTGAGATGGGAGACACCAGGGCATGTTGTTGGTGTGAGCTGGTGTCTGTCTCGGCGTCTCCACCCTCCACAGTCTGCCGCACGCACCACTGCCAGGGCGGGCGTTGTGTGTGGGGGTGAATTTATCACAAAATGATGCACAGGGGTCATTAACATCTGTTCTGAGCTCCCAGCCTGCTCTGGCAGTGTGAGCTCTCACTCCACTGGCCTCTTCACTGCGCCCCCTCAGCCCTGCCCCCAGGGGCCGTGTGTCCCTGTCACACTGACCCAGGCCTGCGTGGCCCAGGCATAGGGCTCGGGCAGACACTGTGCCTGTAGAACAACCAGACATGGAGAGGGAAGGAATGAAAACCCAGCATGCCCCAGGTGTTCGTGTGAAGGGGACCTGAGACACTGGCATCACATGGAAAATGGGGACCACGCTGGTAACACCAGGACGTGGTCTGTGTACAGCACTCCCTTTGGTTGGGGGTGATACAAAGGCCGGGAATTGGCTGGGCACAGGACCTTAGCATTGGAAAGCTAATGTTGTGCCAATATATAAAAAGGGTAAACGGGATGACCCAGATAACTGTAGCGCTGTCAGTCTGATGTGGCTTCCCGGCAAGATAATGGAGTGGCTAGAATTAAAGGAGGGTAAGATAAGAATGTAAGAACGGCCATACTGGGTCAGATCAATGGTCCATCTAGCCCAGTAACCTGTCATCTGACAGTGGCTGGTGCCAGATCCTTCAGAGGGAATGAACAAAACAGGGAAATTATCAAGTGATCCATCCTCAGTCTTCCAGTCCCAGCATCCGGCAGTCAGGGATTTAAAGACTCCCAGAACATGGGGTTGTGCCACAGGCTAGCTTGGCTAATAGCCATTAATAGACCTGTCCTCCAGGAATTTATCTAAGGAACTTTTCTGAACCCCATTATAATTTTGGCTTTCACAACATCCCCTGGCAATGAGTTCCACAGATTGATGGTGCATTGTGTGAAGAAGTGTTTCCTTTTGTTTCTTTTATACCTGACAGCAATACATTTCATTGGCTTCTTGTGTTATGTGAACGGGTAAATAACACTTCCCTATTCACTTTCTCCACACCATTAATGATTGTATACCCCTGTATTGTATCCCCCATAGTCATCTCTTTTCTAAACTGAACAGTCCAAGTCTTTAATTTCTGCTCAGCTGGAAGCTATCCCATACCCCTACTCATTTTTGTTGTCCTTCTGTATCCTTTTCCCAATTCTAATGTATCTTTTTGACATAAAATAACCAGAACTCCATGCAGTATTTAAGATGTGGGCGTACCATGTATCAATAAAGTGATATTTTTGAGTTTCCATGTCCTTGAGTGTTCCATATTATTTATTATATTTATATAGTGGCTTTGTGATCATTTCGGTCTTATTATCTATCCCTTTCCTAATTGTTCCTACTATTTTGTTAGCTTATGATGAACCGGCTGGAGTTGATCTCCCCCCTCTCCCCCCGCACCCGCATGTTGCACCCCTACGGCTAGCTGGGGATCCAAACTGACACTCCCCGGTTTGAGCCCCTGCCTAGCCAGGCCCTGTTCCCTCCCCCCAGGCAGTTGTTGGCCCTCAACTCCTGCAGGCAGCCATGACACACAGGTGCTTGGGGGCTTGAGAGAAGGGCTATCACCAGCTGAATGACCCCTGCCTGTACGGTGGAGACTGAGGCCACTTTGCCAGCAGGTGCCCCCCCAAGTCCTGTGCTATGCTGAGTCTGGGGAGATGGGCAGGTTCAGCCTCATTAGGAGGGATCGGCCAGACAGAAAGGCAGAATCAGGTCCCCGCACAGAGCCCCTCTACTACCTGCCTGTGTCCTAACCACCATGACAGTGGCCAATCCCACCTTCAGGTCAGGTAACAGCGTCGGGCCCTGTCCATACCCACAGCGTGTGGCACCCAGCATGCGCTGATAGACTCCGGTACATGCAGTAAGTTCACAGACACTAGAAACTGCCTAACACCAGGCTGGGGGCTGGGGATGTGTAGGGTACAGAGCACAGCACCCCCTAAGGCCGGGCAGGAGGGCTGGGAAATGCATATCATACAGAGCACAGCGCCCTCTAACACCTGGCGGGGGGCTGAGAGATGGGGGGGTGTAGGGTACAGAGCACAGCGCCCCCTAACACCGGCCAGGGGGCCTGGAAGCTGGGGGAATATGTAGGACCCAGAGCCCAGCATCCCCTAACACCAGGCTGGGGGGCAGGGAGAGGGGTGATATGTGGGGTACAGAGCACAGCGCCCCCTAACACCAGGACACGAGGTCTCGTCCGTCTCAGGGCGGAAATGATCACACCCTTCGAATGGGGGATCTGCCACGGGCACTGGCAGGAGCGCGCTGCTTTACATTCAGGTTCTTTGGCTGATGGGCGAACCTCACCCCGCCCTGCGTTTCAAGTGTGATCAGCTGTCGATGGAAACCCAGACGGCAGAGATGGAGCAGGACTAACTGGGGTCACTGAGTCTCGCTCTCACCCCGTGTCTACACTGTACAAGGGTGGGAAATAGCAGGTGCCTTTTCTTGCCCTGATATGATTTTGGAGATGCCGACGCTTGCGACAGCTTTCTCCCTGTGTGGGTTGTGGGATCCAGGGGAGTCGTCTGTGTGCTCTGTACAGGACAAGGCGTGTAGATCGTTTATACCTCAATGTATCACTGTAAATACAGTTATTTAATATATCAAATAAAAGCAGAACAATACATCAAAAAGCATCAAAATGAAACAGAGGATTGCTATGTACAGGGGGGATTGCTATGTACAGGGGGGATTGAACGTGACTAGTTAACCGCTTGAGAGCTTTCATCACCGTGTACTTTCTGACAGGTTTCCGCGCCCTGTGTAGGGTTTACGTCCCGCCCTCCGTCCCCGTTTCCGGTCGTGTACGTTTTTGGCGCCGTCGGCCCTTTTGAACATTTATTTTGTATTGTTTTCTGTGTTTGGCCGGGGGAAGGTTGCGTTCTTGTGTTTTGACATATTTAGAGAAAAAGTATGAACAAGTAGAAAGAAAGGCTGTAAGGGGTTCGCGGCTCCCTCCCCGTCCATCAGAGTGGGAGACCACACCCCTCGCTACGATACTTCCGGGGTACCTTGGTTCAGGGGAAAATTAGCCCAGTGTTAATGGTTCAGGCCTGCAGTCAGGCCGAGCAATGGTAGAGAGTCTGTTTGCTAGGGCCCTCATTTAGGGCAGGGCTGCAGTCAAGTAGGGGCTCTGGCCTACAGTCAGGCAGGCAGAGCAGCAGAAGGTCCATTTGCCTGGCCCTTCATCAGGGCGGGGCAGCAATCAAGTAGGGGGGCTCTGGCCTACAGTCCGGCAGAGCCGTCGCCGTCTAGGGGAGGTTAGCTCTCTGGTGGGAGAGTCAGCACAACCGTCTGGCGTCCTGATTCAGGCGGGTGCCAGACCAATCAGGCCTCCTGACAACCAGGTGGGGAGCCTGCCACTCCTGTCGGTGGCGTGGTGGTGGTAGGGGAACCCAGGCCTTCCCGCTCCACTGCGTCCCCACCCAGGGCCCTAAACAGCAGTGGAGTGGTCCGCCACTGGGTCAGAGGAGAAAATCCGATCACAACACGCTGGCCGGCTTGTAGTCAATAACGCAGCTGAACCCGATTCAGCTGCCCTGGGCTCCTTCCTACACACCCATTCCGTGTGTACATGGGTTCCAAGGTTGTTGTTTGCTTCACTGGGGTAGACAGCTAGTGGCAACCCCACCAGCTCCTTGGAGTCCCCGGCGTCTGGCAGCTCCGGCAGCCCCTCTGGCTCTCTGTCAGGATAGCGCTCTCCATTAGGGGAGCAGGGAAGAGACGTCCTGCTCCTCCAGCAGCTCTCTCCCAGCTCAGCTGGAGGGGCGGC
This sequence comes from Chelonia mydas, assembly GCF_015237465.2. Lineage (NCBI taxonomy): Eukaryota > Metazoa > Chordata > Testudines > Cheloniidae > Chelonia > Chelonia mydas. The sequence goes on along the minus strand of NC_051263.2, from coordinate 10,373,963 downwards.
CTTTTATAGTTCCGCTTCCTGTCCCACCCCTCTGCTTCCGGCAGGGTGGCATGCGGTGGGAGACAAGCCTGCTTTCTGAAACCCTCCTGCCCCCAACAACCCACTTCAGCAAGTCCCAAAATCAAATCCACTTACCAGGGGCCTCCTCTCCTCTTTGCGCTTCTCCAACATCCGGGGTAGAAAAGAGCTCCTGGCCGCATGCATCTCTGACCTCCGAGTCATCTTCTGCCTCTGGGTCCCCCTCCATATCCTCGTCCAAGATTTCCTCCTCCTGGCTCGGTCCACTCTCCACTGACATGCGAGCCACCCAAGTATCCACAGTGGTGTTAGCAATGGAGGTGGGGTCGCCGCGGAGTATCATGTCCAGCTCTTTAGAGAACCGGCAGCTCATAGGCGCAGCACCGGAGTGGCGGTTTGCCTCCCGCGCCCTGTGGTCGGCGTTCCGCAGCTCCTTCACTTTGATCCTAAACTGCCGTGTGTCCCGGTCATCGCCCCTTTCTGTCATGCATCGTGAAATCTGTCTGTAGGTGTAATGATGCTGGTTCTGGCGGGACCCAACTGAGAGTGCCAGTTCAGGACAAACTGCTTCAAGCAGGGCAGTTACAGCCGGAGGCTGGGGGTTTTCCACCTCCCAGGCAAACCAAACCAGCCAAACAGAACAGACTTTGGTCTCACCCCACTGGCTCACCACAAGTCACACAAGCAATTCCCTTAGACACTCCAGTTTTCCAGTATCCCCAACAGTACCACTTGTTATGGAGACAAATGGTTATGAAAACCAATACCCCAGGAAAAGAAAAAAGGCTCTCTTGATCCCAAAGGACCAAGCCCCAGACCCAGGTCAATATACAAATCAAATCTTGTCCCAAATCACGCTGTTGCCAATCCTTTAGAATCTAAAATCTAAAGGTTTGTTCATAAAAGGAAAAAGCTATAGATGAGAGCTAGAATTGGTGAAATGGAATCAATGACATACAGTCATGGCCAAGTTCTTGGTTCAGGCTTGCAGCAGCGACAGAATAAACTGCAGGTTCAAATCAAGTCTCTGGAGAACATCCACAGCTGGGATGCGTCTTTCAGTTCTTGCTTCAAAGCTTCAGTGTAGCAAAGTCCCTCCAGAGGGATGAAGCAGGACTGAAGACAAGATGGAGGAGCTGCAGCAGCTTTTTATATTCTCTTGCCATGTGGTCTTTTTTTCTTTGTCCCAAGACAAGCTGTCCATCACGTGGCCTGGAAAAACCTCCGAGTTCTGTCCATAGGCAGGTCCCTGCACACCGTGCTGAGTCCCAAGGCTTGTCTGCCTTCTCTCAACGGGTCAATTGTGTAGCTGATGGTCCTTAATCGGCCATCAAGCAGGCTAGGCATTGCATCCGATGAAGTGAGCTGTAGCTCACGAAAGCTTATGCTCAAATAAATTTGTTAGTCTCTAAGGGACACAAGTACTCCTTTTGAACTTGCCTGAGGTGTCACCCAGAAGCATAGTACAAGTTTGAACCACAGACAGTATAGAGTCAATACTTATAACTTAAAATACAAAAATGACACAAGCATATAGAAAGCATAATCATAACCAGCAAACCATAACCTTGCCTTAGACACCTTATTTGACCCCCCTTTATACAAGATTTGGTGCCACTACAGGACCTTGGTTGCAACAATGATCTATATGGTCCCAGTTCAAGTCAATAACGTCACAGTAGGTATCATAATTGCTACGTCCGGAGTGCAGCTGGGACTGTACAGCCTCCTCTCCCCAAATGCTGATGAGGTCCAGCAGCTCAGCAGAGCTCCAAGCAGGTGGATCGCTTGGTGCGTGGAGCAGGCCTGGCCACCTGGAAAGATGCGCTGCACGCATCACCAAGCAAACAGGAAGGGGACTTTCAAAATGGCAAAGGAGTTTACGGAGTGGGGATGATGGATGGTCACCTGCGGGCCGGGCAGTAGAGTTCAAAGCAATGACCAGAGAGGCAAGAGCAGGCATTGTGGGACACCTCCCGGAGGCCAGTCGTAGCGCCATAATCGACCTCAGTGTCTACACTGGCACCGCAGCCCTGTAGCCCCGGTGCAGAAAGTTTTTTGAACTGTGCAGTGCTTTTTTTAAAGCTCTGCAACTGCCCTGTTTCCGCGCCCTGAGTGGCATGGCCGTGCGTACACCTCACCAGTTGCAGCGCAGAAAGCTGCTTTACCGCGCTGCAACTTGCCAGCATAGACAGGACCTAAGGAAACAGTGCCATGACTTTAAACCTCCTGTTTACCGGAAAACAACAAGGATGTGTTTTGGAGTGGAATAAAAATGCACCTTTTAAAAATGCTGTAACAGTTTTAACACATGATGAAAGTTATATTAAGCTTATTAAACATTTTAGATTTTTGTTGCATTATCAGACTGCTTTTGTTCTTAAATGTTTGCAGCCCACGGGCTGAGACATAAATACATGTTTCTGTGTTTGTTTGGGTCTAGAAGCTGTATTAAAAGTAATGCTTTATAAAAACAAAAAGGCTTTTTCATTTGTACTTTGTGTTTCTAAGAAGACAAAAACCATTTTAGTAATAAGTTTGACAGGGGCATTTTTGAATTAGCCAGTTTGTTTTCAAAAGATGTCTAGTTACCATTAAGCAAAAGCCAGGGCCGTAACGTTAATTAAAGGAAACAGGCATGTAGATTTCAAAGCCTCCTGGTTACAGAAATGGGAATGGCCATATCACCATTTACAAAATCTTTTTATTAACTCTTTAAATAAACTTACTATATAAAAGAATACAAAAAGAGACCCAAACCAAAACAGCTTTACATTTAAATTGTAAAGAAAGCTTTAAAAATCAGGGTACAGTTAAACCCCTCATGTTTTTAAGGTTTGGATTTAGACAAAAAAAAAGAAAAAGCAGCTTATGTGAAAAAGTTCTGACAGAGATAAGGGGCTTGTTCTGTTCCCAACATACACACACATACGTTCTTCTTCTTTTCTCATGTTTTTTTTGAAACGTAAACCAGGACAAACAAGTTTGCTTTAGGCCTGTTATAGAAAATCTGCATGAAGCAGGATTTAAAAATAGCTGCCTTCCCCTGTTTAGCTCGCATGTCCTGTGACCAAAGTTGTTTCACTGTAAAGATGGCCAGAACATGTATGAATTTAAAACAAAGAAGAACCCACAGCAGATTGCTTTTCAAAAGACACCCTTTGAACTTGTTAAGAGTGTAAAATAAAGAAGCATCTCAGGGTTAAAACCACAGGCAGTTTACAAAAGTAATTTGTTAAAGTTAAATTAAGTTTTTATTGACTTAGGGATTTTAGTATGATTTTTTGTTGCATTATCAGACTGTCTTTGTTTCTAAATGTTTGCAGTCCGTGTGCTGAGACCCAGGTACAAGCTCTTTTTTAACTGTTTAAATGGACTTAATATATCAAAGAATGCAAAAAGAGAAAGTTGTGGGTTTTTTTGGTTACCCTTGAAATTGTAAAGAAAGCTTTAAAAATCAGGGTACAGTTAAAAACCTCACGTTTTGAAAGTATGGATTTCTACAAAACACAAGAAAAAGCAGCGTATGTGAACCAGTTAGCTTTTTTTTTAAACCAGAGATAAGGTATTTGTCGCCCCCCCCAACACATTTTTCTTTTCTAGTGATTTTTTAAGTGTAAACCAAAGGCCAAATTTGACCTATTTGAAGCAGGCCCTTCTGTTTTTAAATTTTTTTTGCAGCAAAGGCAGAGGATTAAAACGAAATGTAAACCGAAAGGGCTGCCAAGTTTTACTGAACACTAGTAAGATCAACACCTGTTTACAGGAACGTTAATGGTAAAGAGAAAGCAATATTACCATTCACAGTCTATTTAACACATTTGTAACCCTTGAAATGAACTCCCTTGTTCTGTAGTGAAATAAAGAGGCCCCTTTGTAACACAAACTGGTTTAAACTCTAAAGAAGGTGTCTACACTGCCCACGTTAAATCGCTGCCGCGACAACGCTTTAAGGTGGCAGTGTCGTCGCGGCTCCAGCTCAGGAGGGTGTTTTTTCACACCCCTGAGCGGTGCAAGTTTCAGAGCTGTAAGTGGCAGTGTAGACAAGCCCTAATTAAACTGTGAAATTTTAAAACAGGGAACACTCTCTAAAAACCCCTAAACTTATTTTTGTTGTTTGTCAGCCCCAGTGGGAAAAGTCCCATAAAATTTAAAAGGCCTTAAAGCCAATGGGGTTATCTCTCTCTCTATCTATCTATCTATCTAGTGGGAAAGGTGCTTGGGGCCTGTTTTTTTAGATAAGAATAAGGCAGTTAAAGGGGGTGGGTAGTGAGGGGAGGGGCGGGGAGGGGAGGGAGAGGGCTCTTGTTTAAAAATCTTGGGTTGATAGGATTGGTTCAGGAAAATGCATTGTATGATGCAGCTGTAGAACAGTTTCTGATTGGTCCGCCCGAGAGGTAGAGATAACCATGCTGCGGGCTGTGAGCCTTGGGAGCTCCCTCTTTTCCCGGGGGCAGCCGCAAGGGAAGAATTAGTAGGGGAAGCAAAAGTGGATGGGAACCTGGGAGGCAGTGACCATGAGATGGTCGAGTTCAGGATCCTGACACAAGGAAGAAAGGAAAGCAGCAGAATACGGACCCTGGACTTGAGAAAAGCAGACTTTGACTCCCTCAGGGAACTGATGGGCAAGATCCCCTGGAAGAATAACATGAGGGGGAAAGGAATCCAGGAGAGCTGGCTGTATTTTAAAGAATCCTTATTGAGGCTACAGGGACAAACCGTCCCGATGTGTAGAAAGAATAGTAAATATGGCAGGCGACCAGCTTGACTTAACAGTGAAATCCTTGCTGCTCTTAAATACAAAAAAGAAGCTTACAAGAAGTGGAAGATTGGACAAATGACCAGGGAGGAGTACAAAAATATTGCTCGGGCGTGCAGGAGTGAAATCAGGAAGGCCAAATCACACCTGGAGTTGCAGCTAGCAAGAGATGTTAAGAGGAACAAGAAGGGTTTCTTCAGGTATGTTAGCAACAAGAAGAAAGTCAAGGAAAGTGTGGGCCCCTTACTGAATGAGGGAGGCAACCTAGTGACAGAGGATGTGGAAAAAGCTAATGTACTCAATGTTTTTTTTGCCTCTGTCTTCACGAACAAGGTCAACTCCTAGACTACTGCACTGGGCAGCACAGCCATGGGGAGGAGGTGACCAGCCCTCTGTGGAGAAAGAAGTGGTTCGGGACTATTTAGCAAAGCTGGAGGAGCACAAGTCCATGGGGCCGGATGTGTTGCAACCGAGAGTCCTAAAGGAGTTGGCGGCTGTGATTGCAGAGCCATTGGCCATTATCTTTGAAAACTCATGGCGATTGGGGGAAGTCCCCGACGACAGGAAAAAGGCTAATGTAGTGCCCATCTTTAAAAAAGGGAAGAAGGAGGATCCTGGGAACTACAGGCCAGTCAACCTCACCTCAGTCCCTGGAAAAATCGTGGAGCAGGTCCTCAAGGAATCAATTCTGAAGCACTTAGAGGAGAGGAAAGTGATCAGGAAGAGTCAGCATGGATTCACCAAGGGCAAGTCATGCCTGACTAATCTAATTGCCTTCTATGACGAGATAACTGGCTCTGTGGATGAAGGGAAAGCAGTGGACGTGTTGTTCCTTGACTTCAGCAAAGCTTTTGAAACGGTCTCCCACAGTATTCTTGCCAACAAGTTAAAGAAGTATGGGCTGGATGAATGGACTATAAGGTGGATAGAAAGCTGGCTAGATTGTCGGGCTGAACGGGTAGTGATCAATGGCTCCATGTCTAGTTGGCAGCCGGTATCAAGTGGAGTGCCCCAAGGGTCGGTCCTGGGGCTGGTTTTGTTCAATATCTTCATAAATGATCTGGAGGATGGCGTGGATTGCACCCTCAGCAAGTTTGCAGATGACATTAAACTGGGAGGAGAGGTAGATACGCTGGAGGGTAGGGACAGGATACAGAGGGACCTAGACCAATTGGAGGATTGGGCCAAAAGAAATCTGATGAGGTTCAGCAAGGACAAGTGCAGAGTCCTGCACTTAGGACGGAAGAATCCCATGCACCGCTACAGACTAGGGACCAAATGGCTCGGCAGCAGTTCTGCAGAAAAGGACCTAGGGGTTACAGTGGACAAGAAGCTGGGTCAACAGTGAGTCAACAGTGTGCCCTTGTTGCCAAGAAGGCCAATGGCATTTTGGGATGTATAAGCAGGGGCATTGCCAGCAGATTGAGGGACGTGATCGTTCCCCTCTATTCGACACTGGTGAGGCCTCATCTGGAGTACTGTGTCCAGTTTTGGGCCCCACACTACAAGAAGGATGTGGAAAAATTGGAAAGAGTCCAGCGGAGGGCAACAAAAATGATTAGGGGACTGGAACACATGACTTTTGAGGAGAGGCTGAGGGAACTGGGGATGTTTAGTCTACAGAAGAGAAGAATGAGGGGGGATTTGATAGCTGCTTTCAACTACCTGAAAGGGGGTTCCAAAGAGGATGGCTCTAGACTGTTCTCAGTGGTAGCAGATGACAGAACAAGGAGTAATGGTCTCAAGTTGCAGTGGGGGAGATTTAGGTTGGATATTAGGAAAACTTTTTCACTAGGAGGGTGGTGAAACACTGGAATGTGTTACCTAGGGAGGTGGTGGAATCTCCTTCCTTGGAAGTTTTTAAGGTCAGGCTTGACAAAGCCCTGGCTGGGATGATTTAATTGGGGATCGGTCCTGCTTTGAGCAGGGGGTTGGACTAGATGACCTCCTGAGGTCCCTTCCAACCCTGATATTCTATGATTCTATGAAGGGTAAGTTCTCTTCCCCCTCCCCCTCCGCCCCTCCTGCAGCTTGCTATACTTTCCTTGCATAATGACAGGTTTCAGAGTAGCAGCTGTGTTAGTCTGTATTCGCAAAAAGAAAAGGAAGACTTGTGGCACCTTAGAGACTAACGCATATATTTGAGCATAAGCTTTCGTGGGCTACAGCTCACTTCATCAGATGCTCATGAAAGCTTATGCTCAGATAAATTTGTTAGTCTCTAAGGTGCCACAAGGACTCCTTTTCTTTATACTTTCCTTGTCTCACTAACCAAAAAGGATCTCTTCCTGTTTTCTATACTCTCCTTCTCTCACTAACCAAAAAAAGGATCTTTCTCTCTTTTGCACAGCTCTGTGCTCTGCTTAGTAACAAAAAAGGATCTTTCTCTCTCTTTCTCTTTTCTGTACTTTACACAGCCCTGTGTCACTGACACAGGATCTCTAGCTCATTTTTCGGCCGTGTGATTTCTTTCACCCGACCTTCTCAACCTTCCTTTAGAGTTTCCTCTTTTCTTTAATGAGCCTTTGCTTTTTAAAATTGATTTCAATTTTTTTATTCTTATTATTTTTTAGTCCCAACAACAATAACCTTTTACCATGTTCTTACTAATCTATAAAACACACTCCTCTCTCTTGCTGCTTTCTATAGTTTCCCCTCTTCCTTCTATTTAAAATAACCTTTCTTTCCTTTTTTCTTCTAAGGCTAAGCAATCTTTCTTTTTTTAAAACTCCTTTCCTTTAAGGCCTCTGTCATGAGGGGGCGTGGTCTCCTGCCCTGGCAGCCTGGGAGGGAGCCACGAACACCCCGTGGTGGGCAGAACCGGGACACCCATGGCAGCAGAGGGGCGGAGCAGGAAGCGGCACTATAAAAGGCCGGGCCTTCAGCTCAGATGGGAGAGAGCTGCCAGATGAGCAGCACGTCTCTTCCCCGCTGTGGAAGCACAGACTAACGGAGAGCGCTATCCTGACAGAGACCCAGAGGGGCTGCCAGATGCCAGGGACACTGAGAAGCTGGTGGGGCTGCCACTCACCGTCCTCCCCTAGAGCTCGCTGTTGCCGGCAGGGAAAGGGCTGGGGGGGAGTCCTTCTCTCTGGCCCCTGTCCCGGAGCAGCCCGCCTGCACCCCAACTCATCCCCAGCCCTGCCCCACCCCAGAGCCCACACCCCCAGCCAGAGCTTTCACCTCCCACCGCACCCTCAGCCCTCGCCCTGAGCCCCTCCAACACCCCAAACACCTTATCCCCAGTCCTAGCCAGAGCCCTCATCCCCCCATACCTCAACCCTCTGCCCCAGCCCTGAGCCCCCTCCAACACCACAAACCCCTCATCTCCAGCCCTAGACAGAGCCCTCATCCCCCCACACCCCAACCCTCTGCCCCAGCCCTGAGCCCCCTCCAACACCACAACCCCTCATCTCCAGCCTAGACAGAGCCCTCATCCCCCCATACCCCAACCCTCTGCCCCAGCCCTGAGCCCCCTCCAACACCACAAACCCTCATCTCCAGCCCTAGACAGAGCCCTCATCCCCCCCACACCCCAACCCTCTGCCCCAGCCCTGAGCCCCCTCCAACACCACAAACACCCTCATCTTCCAGCCCTAGACAGAGCCCTCATCCCCCCACAACCCCAACCCTCTGCCCCAGCCCTGAGACCCCTTCCAACACTCACAAACCCCTCATCTCCAGCCCTAGGACAGAGCCTCATCCCCCCACACCCCAACCCTCTTGCCCCAGCCCTGAGCCCTTCCAACACCACAAAACCCCTCATCTCCCAGCCCTAGACAGAGCCTCATTCCCCCCACAACCCCAGCCCGCTGCCCCAGCCCTGACCCTTCCAACACACAAACCCCTCATCTCCAGCCCCTAGACAGAGCCCTCATTCCCCCCACACCCCAACCCTCTGCCCCAGCCCTGAGCCCCTTCCAACACCAAAAACCCCTCATCTCCAGCCCTAGACAGAGCCCTCATCCCCCCACACCCCAACCCT